>NW_009711971.1:15675-48348 GCF_000703405.1 Apaloderma vittatum
GTGCTTTGATGCATCAGGCCTCTCTTGTCAAAATATCACTGGTCTCAGTGGCGTGGTGCAGGGAGTTGCCTGTGACCTAACTCTATAAGCATAAGATGTCTTTTTAAAGATACTACCATACTGCCGTGGATGGAGGGAGCTTGCTGTTAATGTATAGGATTGCTGTTGTTTGCCTGGTTTTACTGCCAGCCAGGAAAAATCTAGGAGATTAAACTTCTAGAATTCTCTGTTGTTTTGAAGAATTAGCAGGAAATGATGCCTTGAGGAAAAGGTACTAGGGACTCTGCCATCAGGACATAATGTCTTTACCATAGGTTTTTACTTACATCGCCCAGGAAAAGCATTTTAAAACTCAGTTGTGTAATGTAGCCTTGCTAACACATACACATGAACATTGCATTAATAAAGCTCCTGTCTGAGCAGTCTGGCTGTCCAGCCATAGTCCTAAAACTTTCCAGTACCAATAACTACAGCAAACAGCTATGAGTTTCCAGTGAAATTTCATTTAAAAAAATTAATTTTTTCTCTGAACCACATCATAGAATGAAGTCCAGGTTAGGATTGCCATTATTGCCTCCTCTTCTTCTCTTTCCTGTTTTAATTTGAAACGTCCCTGAATCTTCAGGTCCCTTGAAAGAACAGAATGGCACCTTGACTATTTGCATTGGAACTGGGTGCTGCAGGAAGATCAAGTGGAAGCCTGACTTCTGTCGGGTGTGAGCCTGCATGTGATTGAAGAGGCTTGTTTCTGGCTGGCAAACAGGAGAGCTGAGGTTGCTTAGTCCTTCACAGAATCAAGCCCTCTGTGACTTTCCTCACAACACTGCTCAGTCTCAAGCCCTGCCAAGTCCCCTTTCTAACCTAAGTTTCTTAGACACATGCTACAGGCTTTTTTGACAGCAGGGTGCTTGGCAGCTATTTGAACTGTGAAAACACCTGCTGTGTTAAGCTCATTTTCCATTCTTAGTGCTTCTTCCTTCCTTCCTTATTTCATTCTTGGGCTGGGGATCTTTCTAAGGTTGAGATCACAGGCCAGACCTTGCCAGCTTAAAAAAAAGTATGTCATTAAAAAATAAAGTGAGAAACAAACCTGGTTCTCCTGTATCATGGACAAGAATTCAAATAACGAGAGTGAAGGATCTCTGACAGATAGGAAGCCACAGCAAGGTGGAAGCGGATTATCATTAGATCAGCTGAGAGACAGTACTGCCTTTTGTAGTCACTTATTAATAAAGAATCCTTGGCATAGAAAAGTATCGTTTCACGTATTGAATGTAATGGAATAATTGGTTTTGTAGGAGGACTGAGAGTGGCTCTCAGGGGGACCAATCTGGATGGGGTAAGCTTGGTGTTATTTGGATCTCGGCCTTGCCCGATTTTGGAAGATGACAGAAATTCAACAAGAATTGAATGTAAAGTTCCCTCTCGGGTAAGAAACCACATTTTTTGGGGGAACAGTCAGCAGCCTACAGAAATGTCTATGTATTTCTGGCCTGAGCTGTGCTAGGGGAAGAGTGAATGGTAATCCATTAGCCAGGTCTCAGCTGTGGGATGATTTGCCATGAACTCCACTGACAGTTTAGACCAGTTTATTTAACAATGAATTGATAAGTGATCTATGAAAACCAGTGGAACAGCAAAAGATCTTGGTTGCAATGTCATTCACTAAGCCTTACATAAACAAAACTGAGGTTTTGAACTCGAGCAAAACTGCCAGTCTCTTTTCAGTTGTCCAATAGTAGATCAAACACTCCTAGGACAATTGCTTCTGCTCACATTTTTGAACCCTTCAGCTCCAAATCTTCTACTTTACATCCAGACTTCCTTTGGACATTATCTGTGTGTCGTGCAAAAACATGCCTAGAGGTTAGCAGCAGTCCTTTTTGCTGCGTGGCAAAATTGTACCCAAGGTTGACGTTAATTGCTTAAGTGTAGGGAGAACTGTCTATGCCTATGCCTTCCCACTGTTTAATTTAATATATAGATACAGGAAATGAAAATCTACATGATCTGGAATTACTTTAAAGTTTATAACTCTCTATAGATGCCCCTTTAAAGACAATGTAACTGTATGTGTTTGAGTATAGTCCGGTGTGTATACAAATTTAATCAGTGTTCATGTGTTAGAACTAAGAGGTATAGGAGATGTAGGAATATAGGGAATATATATATGTTTCTTTTAATTGCTGCGTTCTCATCCTTGATATTTTCTTCATTTCTTTTTCTAGGGGACAGAAGATGCTGCTGTCCACGTGACACTAGTTTCTGGGTACCAGTCAACAACAATAACCAACTTGTTCCAGTATGATCCTTCCTTAAACCCTTCTGTCGAATCACTGAGCAGAAACAGAAGTGGCATAGCAGGTGAAAAGGCTGCAGACATGTATTGGGCATTGTTTGTAGAAGAGTTTCCATTGCTCTTGGTGGTGGGGCAGAGAGAATTTAGGTCTATGGAGCCTGGTGATCTGATACTGTTTTTTCTGTTGCTTTATTTTAATTCTAGTCCTTGTGCTTCCTGCTAGTTCATAGAATCATAGAATGTGTTGAATTGGAGGGGACCTTTTAAGGTCACCTAGTCCAATCCTTTGCAGTGAGCTGGGGCATCTTCAGCTCAATCAGGTTACTCAGAGCCCCATCCAACCAGACCTTGAATGCCTCCAGGCACGGAGCCTCCAACACCTCTCTGGGAAACCTGTTCCACAGTTTTACTGCCACCATAGTTGTGATCAGGCCTGGTTGTTTTATGTTGGTTTTAGTCTAGCATACATGAGATAATGAGTTACTTGCCCTAGGCTGGTATGGATGATGTCTGCAGGATGTCAGATGTGTTACAGTGCTCCTTGTGTGTCATGTTTTTCTAACTCTGCTCTGAAATTATTGCTCACATTCGTTCTTGGAAACAGGTTTAACTATGACAGGAGAAATGGCTCTAGTGTCCTTCCCCAGGATCCCAAAGAGTTGATCATAAAGCACATGATGTGCATTTTGGGTTGGTGAAAGCAAAACAGAGGCAGCACTTGTCTTGCTAGCTCCCATTTCCAAGCCAAACTGTTACATCCAGTTTGACCTTGTGATCTGTTACTTTAGAATATAAACATGGACTTCATGGACTTTTGGGGCACCAAATCTCAAGCAGGTCTCCTGAAGCATTTAGCCTTCCTGTCTTGTTGATATTTCTATTTGAGGTTGGTCTTTTTTAGCTCATTTCCCTTATCTGTTTTTTTTAATTTTATTTTATTTTACTTTTTTCAATGAGGTTTTGGCTGAGGATTAGGAATAGAAAACATTAATGGTTAATACCGTCCACTTACAGATAAATCTTTTAGGAAGAAATCTTACTATATTTCTGTGTGGCAAGTGGACACCAGATGCCTGATATGTGAGAGAGAGATGAAGGAAGGTAGAAGGCAGAAGAATAGAGAGAAGACAGAAGTATTCCTGCTTTCCTAGCCACTCCACTTCCATTCATGTAATGATGTAGTCATCTGATTTTTTTTTTCTTCTTTCTTTTTACAACTTCTCCAGTAAACACCTTAATAAAGCTCCCCCAGATCCACAGTTTGACTGGACTTGGTGAGGACTCAAGGAATTGAGTGACTGCCTGTGACAAAATGCACTTCTTGCTGCACGCCTGGCATTTGTGTTCTTTTCCCCAAATGCCCTTGTCATTTTCTATTACTCCAGAATGCATAAATAAAATGTCCTTTATCATCTGAATATTACTCAGACACCACAGCACCAAGGGGAGATATTTCTAGCCGCGGGCAGCCCAGGTGAAAGGAATTCCTTAATGTTACAGTGTCTTGTGAAGGGTGGTGTAACTACGTTCAATCTCCTATTGAGAATTTCCACGACTTCGTCTTTTAATATAATTTTCCTCCTATATAATAAAAAGAATAAATTACACTGATGCCTTCCAGGCATCTAGGATTCAGCTGACAATTGACCAAGAGTCCAAAGAGTTCACGCTATTAATAAATTCAACTTTGCAAGCTTTCAAACTTTATCTGACTCTGCACATGCGGAATTGAGAAGTAACAGCTTGATGAGCGGCTCAGAGGAGTGGGTAGAAGAGGGGAGGTTTTACAGGATCTCTTGCTTCATGGAAGGCAGTTTTCTCCAAAGCTGTGGCTGGAGCTGAATGGCAGCAGTGACCACATCTGCTGTTGCATCAATGCTAAAGCCAAGTGACCCTAGTCTCTGCTTGGGAGGCAAAATCACTACTCATATCTTAATTTCTAGTAAGGGTGCATCAACCTATAAGAGTGAATTTTGGTTAAGACAAGGTGAGAAGGTAAGGCACGTGAGCTGCTTCTGACCACCTCCTTGTGTGGCTGGGTTAAGTGCTCAATGGAGAAGTGGAATGGGCAACCACAAAGTTGTTCTGTGACAGCTGATCTTCACTAGCTGTTCTGGAGAAATTCTGGGGGTAGAAAAGTATTTCGGGCTGGTTGGCTCGATGGGGTGGTAAAGAGATATCAGCCACGTTTGCTTGGTTAATTTAGGAAAGGGGTTTATGGAACACAGTGGTCTATGGCAGTGGGGAGTTAGACTTGAAGACCCTTTCTTGTGCAACTGAACCCAAAGCCTTCAGGGAGAGACAGGAGGATGAAGGTCATCTCCTAAATGTGTCTCTATCTGTGCTTGCTGTCTGGATGTCTTGCATAGTCAATGAAGAGAAATAGATGACTCTATGGTGGGATTCACCACAGCTCATTTGAGTGTCTTCCTTACAGTAAGATCAATTGTGCTATAAAGCCTCTGTTTCTCTTCATCGACTATAGACAGAGCTATCTCAGTGAAGATGCCTTTATCTGGACTGATGCATTCCACCCTATTTAAGTTGTTTTAGGAGGAATTTAGGTTATAGAATTCCTTTCTCTTCTGCCCTCACCCTTTTCTATTACTGCAGTGTGCACAAATAAAAGATATATATATATATGAATATAATTTGGCTCACAACAGAGCTTAGTGGGAGAGAGCGCCATGTTTCCTGGAGATGACTGAACACCTGCCTGTCAATGGAAAGTAGTGAATAAATTCCCTATTTTACTTTGCTTACACGCATCACTTTTGCTTAACCTTTTAAGCTCTCTTTGTCTTAACCCACGAGTTTTCTCATTCTTCTCATTCTCCCCCCTAGTCTCGTTGGCACATCCTGTGAGAGAGGCTGCGTGGGCCTTAGTTGCTGGCTGGGGTTAAAACTATGACAGAGGTACACGTGGGCATCTGACTTTAGATACCCAAGGAAATCTTCATTTAGGCACCTGTTAAAGTTAGATAGCTCCATAGTGCTGTAAAATGTGGTCTGCATTGTTTGTCAGGGACGACTTAGGAAAAATCCCAGAACTCCTCAGCTCCAGTTTATCTGAGCTTTAGAAAGACTAGATTTGGCTGCAGATGTTTATAGAATGAGTGTTTATAGTAAGGGACTATGCATTCTATCCTGAGTGTGTACTAACAGGTTGAGAGTGGTCGTGGATAGTCATAGCGAAGTGTGTTGCTTCCAAACAACTCTGGTGGCTGGTGACTTTATCAGGGACACCAAGAGTTGAGTGGGATACAGCACTACTGCCATCTTCTAGCTTTTATTTTGTGCTGATGGATGTGACTGGGCCTCTTCTGCCATGGTGGGACTCCCATGGTTACACATGCTAAAATAAATGTTGCCATAAGCACTGAAATAGCATCACCCCTTCTCTTCCTGCAGGGGGTCAGGAGCTTCAGATTGGAATATCCCAGTTCGCCAGCTACCAAGGGACAGATATTAAGGTCCAGATTGGGGACTCATGGGCACAGATCCAGGTGCAGATGAACAGTGGTGTTGTTGTGACACTTCCAACCTTGGCTGCGGGATGGTACAATGTCTCTGTCATCATCAATGGCATTGCTGTCACTTCAAACAGGTGCGTGAACATATGTACTTTCCTTAAGTTGTAAATTCAGTTCTTCATCCTATTTGATGTTTTAGCTTTTCACAAATTATAGACCTAACAGTGAAGTCTGCAGTGTGGTATAAAATTATGAATAATTATCAAGGCATTTATTGATCTGTGGAACCCAAGTCAGCAAACTACTAATTCTAGTCAATTAACTCCCCTCGGATCAGTAGGAGGCAGGAGAGAAATATTTTAGAAAAAACAGTTGATCTGATGAAAATTCATATTCAGGCAATGAAAGGAATTCACAGATTCAGGTCAAATGCAGATAAATCCTGCTGTAGGAAAACAGCAGGAGAAAAGAAACACCTCATGAGAAAAACAAAAGCTAGTTCGAAAAATAAAAAAGTACTTTGTTTGGAGAATTTTTAAATGATGTTATTTCTGTCTTTTAAGGTGATACTTCACCCAGAAAATTGTAGTATAAATGAATGAAATTGTGGGGGAAAATCACCCTGAGAGTGGGATGCAGCAACGCATTCACAAGAAACACAGTTTTGCTCCTCACTCATGCAGCTCTCATCCATGGCACCTGCTAGGAGGGATCCTGAAACAATGGTATTGAGGAGAAGGGAGCTGCTTTTATTGCTCACAAGCCACCCTGATCTCCTTGCTGCATTAGCAAACTTCAGAAGAAGGAAGCTTGTGGTCAGTGGGATGACAGACAGAGATTCATCCCATCTCATACTGCTGTCTGTTAGCAGCATCATCATTTTGTCTCCAGGGACAGAGAATGGAGGAAGATGGGTCATCCCAGGAGAGCGCTGATCTCTGATGGGCTGGATTGCAGGCTTGAGAAGGTCTACTTCTCTAACATGTCTTTGTAGGGCAGGAATGTTTTTGAAAGGAGGGTGACAAGAAGGAAAAGTAGATGTAGGTGGGACAGAAGCAGAGCTGCACCCTTACCTGAGTGGGCTTCAGGAGATTATGTCTGGGCTTCCTCTTGTAGCAGTTACCTCCACTGTCTGGTGGGATGATATAAGAAGGGAAGGCAGTTGCTATCTCTCTTCTATCTGCTGTCTATGGGCAAAGGTACAGTAGGACCTCTTTGGCAAAATACCCCGACCCTCATTCTTACTTCTTGTGATGAGCAATTTAGTGGCATCTCATTGACTAAATTTGGCCAGGTTGTCACTTGGTAAGACAGTACTCATAGTCACAGAATCATTTAGCTTGGAAAAGACTTTTAAGATCATTGAGTCCAGACATAGCACTGCCAGGTCCACCACTAAACCAAGTCCCTGAGCACCACATCTATATGGCTTCTAAATCCCTCCAGGGTACTGGAGGTACCTGGGCTTCCTGTTCCAGTGCTTGACAACCCTTCTGAGGAAGAAGTTTTAGTAATATCCAATCTAAATCACCCCAGGTGTGACCCAAAACCTCTTGTCCTATTGTTTGTTAGTTCGGAGAAGAAACCAACCTCCACCTTCCTACAGCCTCCTTTCAGGTAGCTATACAGAACGATAAGGTTTCCCCTCAGCCTCCTTTTCTCCAGGCTGAACAACCCTAGGTCCCTCAGCTGCTCCTCGTAAGATCTTGCTCTTTGTTCCTGTTCTTTGGACATACTCCAGCACCTCAATAGATCTAACTCAAATTACATGGCAAAATTTGGGGTCTGGGGTGGTCTTGTCACGGTGGCATTGTCAGAGGGGATGTGCTAAGTGGGTATTTAGCCTTCCAGCCTACAAGGAGCTGTAAGAAAGTACAGCACTGCAGAAGGGGAGAAAAATGCAAAATAAATCCCTCCCCCAATTCCTTTCTATGTTTCTTTTGCAGGGTTGAACTATTAATCCAGTACCTCTCAGAGATCTTCAGGATAGAGCCGTGTTGTGGCTCCTTACTGGGTAAATAACATCGATACATCTGCACCCACTTATGGAGGTTAAAGGGATCAAGGGCACCGTTCTCTTGCAGGAATGGGAAGGGCATCCCATTTCACATCAGTTTAAATGAGAGTGTTTTACATCTGTCACCCTTTATTATGCAGACATCAACAGGCAGAGCAGCAGCAGTCCGGAAATGTGGGATTGTAGTGAGCATCCCTCAATCTGGTTGGTTGGCTCATGGCTTCCCGTGCTTTGAATTTGATTTCCCCAAGTGTTTGCTCATGTATCTTTGCACATTCCCACTGGGAAAACAAAGCACACCCACACCTGTCTCATCTGTGCTGTTTCTTTCGGTTGTTACACCTCCATTTTTCAAGGCTTTCCATGTGAGAGTTAGGTGGAAAGCAGAATAAAATTGTGGTTTGTAGCAAACAATAATTTCAAACAATCCCAAAGGGGATCTTCATTTTTGTTAGGTTGAAAAGACAGAAAACCCCCAACCCTTTTTCAGTACTAATTTTAATCAAAAATGAAATATTTATAAATCCCATTCCAAGATTTTAAATATTAGAAATAATTTAAACGTGTTTCAGAGCAAAACATCACTGATTTAAAAAGAAAAAACTTACTTCAAGTCTTAAAAACCAGATTTGGGGTGGTTGATTTATTCTGTCATTTTGCTGGGGGTAGAGGAGCATTGAATCCCGGTAGTGAATTTTACATGAGCCCTTAGAAATACTTTTAAAGAAGACAGAGAAATTCTTGTGATGCAACCTCAGGTCCTCCACAAATTGTTCTCCCAGGCTCACAACATGTTTACAGATACAAAAAACTCAGATGCTTCATGGTACATGTTTTGTTCAATAGTTTGTCTCTCCCAGGCTTAAATCATGTTTAAAGATACTCAGACACTTCATGGTACATGTTTTGTTCAATAGTTTGTGAAGTGCCCAAGCCTTGAAAGATGAGAGTGTGGATAAAGTTTGGAGAGCGAAGCCTATTAGTTTTGAAAATTAAGCTATCCTGAACAATAAAAAGAAGTAATTATTGCACTCTTCATGTTTAAGGCTAAATGGAAATAAATAAGAACTGATTAACTCTTTGGCTGTGGTTTTATGAAGAGCTTAAGCTAAGTAGCCCACTGCTGCAAAAGGCACCAGTTTTTCCCCTCCTCTCTAGTCTTTTGTGGTCTCCCACACTGGTGTGGCCATCTGGGTTGAGGATTTCAGTTCAATCAAAGGGAACACCATTATAGAAGAACTTATTTTTCAGCCAGATCGTGGTGAAAGGAAGGGCAGAGTTTAATGGATAAAGAATGGATAAAGAAATTGGAGCAAGGCAGGACACTGGGAATACCAGCATTGCAAACCAAAGAAAGATGGAGAGAGGCTTCGGCTGAACTCTGGGCTTGGAAGCATGGGATTAGGCTGAAAGCATTGGAAGGTTTGCATCTTTATGATTATGACTTCCTAAAATCCAGACTGCTCAGTTCTGCCCTTTTTCTCAGCACCCTAGCAGGCAGTGCAGACGCTGCTGCTTTGCAGTGTTATGTAAATCCAGACATCAGGTTTCACACTCATTCCAGATAATCTTCAGTCTTCAGTTCTGCTTCGCCACTTGGGCAGAGTGCCAGATTCCCTATGTATTGATGGTCGTTTGTCCTTGCGGAGTTCACTGGCTGGAGGAAGGTTTGTGGTTGGGGCTTTTTGTTTGAAAGTAGTCGTACCTAAGTCTGCTTCCCTGTGTGTAGCAGGACCAAGCCATTTCTATCATCTCCTCACCCACCTGTACAGGCGGACCCATCCTCTGAAGTGTTCAGTCTCTGTTTACTCTCGGGGGACATTTCATGGAAGCTTCCTCCAGTTCTGTGATGGCGTTTTACTGCCACAAAGGTCCCTGGCTCTTGTCTATATAGGATTATCCTGATACATGATTACTACTACCTCTTGTCTTGTTCCAAAAAAAGGACCTGATACCTTCTTCCTTTTAGTCTGCCTAAGACTGCCTGCTATGCTTTAGACAGTCATTAATTAATTTTGTATATATAATGTTCTTCTTTGTTTTGTTTTACTCCTAGGTGGAACACTGCTCACCATCTCTGGGGTAGGCTTTGGACAAAATCCTGCCCTGGTTTCTGTTTCAATGAACAGACAAACCTGTACAGTTACTCACTTGGTAGAAGAGACAATTTGGTGCCTGACCCCACCAGCTCCTAATACATCTAATGAAGATTCACAAGATATCTCTGTCAGAGTAAACGTAGTCATCAGCAGTAGGTCACTTCAACATGCTCTCTTTGCAAATAGGACCACTATGTTTAACTACCAAAGAGCTTTGACTCCTCTGGTTACTGTTGCTGAAACAGAAATCAGAGGTAACAACCTGCTCTTGAGCATCCAGGGGATAAACATCACTGGATCTGCGGCCAAGCTTGGACACACTAAACGCAGACTTGAGCTTCAACATGACAACAAGTCTGCAATGTTTTATCAGTGCTCTTTTCCACTGAACAGCCTGGAACCTGGGACTTTCCCCATCCAGGTTATCCAGAGGCAGCTAGGATATGCTCGTGTGACAGCAAGGTTGCAGGCCCTTACAATAACTCCCCGGATAACTTCTGTATTTCCATCACAGGGATCAATCTGTGGTGGGATGTTACTCACTGTATCTGGTATTGCTTTAAAATCCACGAGGAATTTGGTACAAGTCAGCCTGGAGAGGAATTATTCCTGTGAGATTCAGAACTCTAATAACAATGCCATTAGTTGTATTGTCCTTCCAGGGGCCCATCCTTTGCATTATCAGTGGTTGGTTGGAGCATCTTGGGCTCTTAATGTCACAGTGAACGTCAATGGCATCAACAGTGTCTGCCTTGGAGATTGCACACTCCACCTTCATGAGCAGTGGACTCCCTTTGTAGATTTGGTGACCTGGGAGACTAATGAGACTTTCACCTACGTGATGATCAAAGGACAGAAGTTGTCATGGCCCAGTGAGACCCCCAAGGTACACATGAATAACCAGGTTGTCTGCAAAGTAACTTTCTGGAATGAGACCAGCATCAAGTGCCAGACAGACTGCATTGCCCCAGGGAAACACAACATTTCCATATCCAGTGGGAAAAATGGGCAAGCTTGCTTCAGAAAGGCAGCCAGTGTTCTCACCATCGTGCCTCAGGTGTACCGGTTCTACCCACAAAACTTCAGTACCAACGGTGGAGGCCTGCTCACCTTAGCAGGCTCGGCACTGAAAGGAAAAAGAATGACTTCTGTTCTCATTGATTATCACCCTTGCCACATTTCCGTCGTAACCTGTGTCACCATCCAGTGCATGGTGCCTCCGGGTAACGGGATTAGGACTTTGAGTTTAAATGTCGATGGGATTTCCTATTATCTTGGAAGAATAAGTTACAATGAGGAGTCTACCCCAGCTTTCCTTTCCCTCACTGCAACTGGTCTCTTTCTGACTCTAGCAGTGTCACAGGTCACAGAGATGGACACTATTTACGTATTTGTTGGAGACTTTGCTTGTGATGGTGTCACCATCACTCCCTCTACTTTGCAGTGCTCAGCTCCTCCTCTCCCTGCTGGCGAGTACCGTGTGCTGGGCCTGGATGTCCCCAGGGGCTGGGCTTCCTCCAACCTCACGTTCACCTCTCAGCTGATGGTGACAGCTGTTCATCACAACTGGGGTAAATCAAGAAGGCTTGTTTCAGCTCTTCCATGGGGTGTAATATGTGTGACTGTAGTGAATGGGTTTTTTTTAGCATAAAAGTAAAAATTGTGAATTTAAAGCAATACCATTGTTGACAGCTGGCTGATGGGCTCTGTCTTAAATCTCATTTTCTGGGGTTTTTTCCAAGGTGGCTTGAATGGAGGAACAATTTATCTCCGTGGAACTGGATTTTCCCCGGGGAAGACTTTGGTCACAGTCTGTGGCATCAAGTGTGGACTGTTGGGCAACACGACGATGACTGACCTAAGCTGCCTTGCTCCACGCTTACACGGTCAGCTAAGACACAAAACCTCTCATTGTTAAAAATATTGCCTAAAAACCTATCTTGACCCAAAAGTGGGGTGTCCCAGTGTATCTCATCCCAGGGTAACAGAGATCAGCAGCAGTCCTGGAGAAAGGAGAGGAGCCAACATAACATTGACTTCTGTTTTTTCGAGCTAAGTCCAAAGACAACTGCTGTCAGGGGGAGTTTTTGTGTACATGGATGTGAGTTTTGGACTAGATTCAATGTGTGCCTGTGGCCATGCATGTTTTTTTGGGTGTGTATGAGATGTGCACAACATTAGCAGTTGTAGTGGCAGCTATTCCATGGGAAATGTCTCATATAAAATGTGTATGAGGGCTGTAGGATTGGGTACCCAAGAACCTCTTGGCCGTCGTGACTATCTTGGTGAGTTGAGCTCCCCTAAATGCTTTTTCTTTTGTGGCCCCGTATGTGTTGGTTTTTGGCTGCATGGTGGGACAGCTTCAGTGGGGTAAGGGGACGGGAGAAAAAGGCTGAATGACTGCAAGGGTTGAACAAATGATGTACTATGGTCAGTTCATATGTTTGTGCAGTTGGAAATGAGGATTTGAATTCTCTGAGAGGAAGATAAGATCATCCTATGGCCAGAGCATCCTACTTAATTAGAGAGAAGCAGCAGGGAATGATATAGTGATCTCCAGCTCTCTCAAAGAGAAAAATAACCCGGCCTCAATTTTGGAGGAAACTCTTTGAAACAGATATTTCCTGGGACAAGATGTTTCTCCTCTCTCTCTCTTATTGGTAGCACAGAATTAGGTTCCTAAGATCTGCAAAAGGCAGGATTTAAGACTTTTAATTCGCACCCTGAGACACATGCCATTCCCCAAACTCTAAGCACAGAGCACCAACCTTGGTGCTGTAGCATTGCAACACTTGGTAGGAAAACACTTCAGCCCCTTCATTGCTCTGATGTTAAGAGAACATTCTGAGGTCTACAGAAATATTTGCTGTTCTGTGGCCATCCAGAGATCTGTCATCCAAGTGACCAAAAATCCACGACCTCTTACCCTTCCCTTATCCTTTGTGGGCCGGGAAGATGGGTGGCAGTGAGAGTATCTGTCAGGGTAAATTGCCAGGGTCTTGCTCAAAGGTATGTGGGAATATCCAGTGTGCAAAATAGTCAGAAGTTGGCTGGATTAGTTACTGAGAAACCAATCCAATGTGAAATTTAACTTTTTTTTGAACGAAGGTTGGGAGAAGAGGCATCCAGAAGTCCTGTTCAGCCTCAGTTATGCCAGAATTCTAATTTTTTTCTTGGCATTTTGAACAGTTCCTTTCCTCATTTGTGAGGAATACCACAAAAAAAGAAAGGGAGAGGAAAAAGGGCCTTAAAACCCAATGATAAGCACCTAAGAGGTGAAACTAAGATGCTTTAAGAGCTTAATTTTTTTGTCTGTTTATTTTAAACGAAGATCAGGTACAGTCCACAAAGCTGCTGCTTATTATTTTTGAGCAAGAAAAAAAGACATGGTGCTGGAGTGCTGATAAAAACAATAATAGAAGAGAGCACAAAATAGAGAAGTCTGGTTATTGCAGGAAGAATAGCAGAATGAAATGTAATCAGGCTGATCCAAACAGTGAAAACATTAATAACTGTGTTCAAAATTAACTGGATGGTAGGTGTCAGAGGGAGCCTGGGGAAAACCATCTTTTATGGCAGGACCACAATGCTGATTATTGGCACTAGATGTCAGCTGGTGCACGCTGGTGGCCGCCCACTCCCTGGTTGGGTTTCTGGAAAGAGGATGAAAAGGATGTGTTGCCTCACTAAGCAAAGAGACACGGGCACTATGGCCAGTTACAAGACAACCCCTCTCCCCCCTGATGTGGATTTTGCAGTGTACAGCCTTGCAAATCTCACCAGTGGAGTTGCAAAAGAAATTCTCTGTCAATGAAGTATTTACAAGAAAATGCTATTTTTTTTTTTTAAAAAAAAAAGAAGAGAAAATCCGTCACAGGCTGCTTAAATCTCTGTTTGCCAGGCTGGTTGTACTCCCTCAGACAGATACATTCAGCCTGTGAACATCTACATGTAGAGTCAGAGAATGTGTATATAGAGCAAGATACTTTCCAGACAGCATTCTTGCTAATATTTAAGGAATATTTAGGGCATGAATGGGCTTATTAAGTGAAGTTAGCCCAGTCTCACCTCGTGGTTTATGTGCCGTTGTTTGCCTGGGGAAGTTTGCCACTTGGCACTCGCACATCCAGTGCTCAGACCTTTCTTTCACAACCTCGTGCACGTGGGAGAGGTGACAAAAGCGACTTCAGGGATGCAGGATGATGAGCCGTGAAGGAGATGGGAGGGGGATATAGGCCTGCGATGCCCCAGGGGCCCTTCGGTGTAGAGGCTGGTGTGGCCAGGTTGGACGCTTGTCTGACATTTCCCGGTGTTGCTCACGGGCTGGGTGATGAGAAGTGAAGAGTTCAAGCTGCATTTCTTCTGTTACAGCATGCTGTGAAGCAGAAACTCCTCCCCTGCCGGCACTGTGGGATATCAGGTGGTGGCAGCTCGCTGCCCTGGGGTCTCAACGCTGGGTCATGTTGTGTCTGGACTGTTAGAGATTAGAGTTGTTCACGTGGGAGTCCCCAGCCGGTCCATCTAGCTTACTCTTGTGATCAAATCCGTAGGGCAAGTAGGAAATGTGACTTCTTTCCTATTGAACAGGCAGTTTTCTAAGATGAGAGGAACCTCTGGGCTCAGCAGGATCCATCCATAAGCCTACCTCATGGAGTGTCCCTTAGGAACGGGTGTTGAGTGGGGTTGCAGCAAGATTTTGAGCTGATCTTTGGTGAGAGCTGGGCATGCTGAGTACTGACACATACTCAGTCCAGAGCACAAGGAACTGGAATGCAAGCCTAGACTCTGTTATGAAAACTTGTCTTTTGCAAAGGGCAGAAAAATCAAATCAGAACAGAGCTAAAATTTCATTTCACCATTAAAGCTAAAAAAAAAATCAACAAAATTAAATCAAATTAACTAAACCACACTCTCTTCAAGGAAAAAAAAAAAACCCACAACAAAACCCAAACCAACCTGTACATCTTTAAAGGTCTGGTAAAGAGGTAGCTGGCTTGATCCCCAGAGTGCTCCTCTTCTCCTTTCTTTGTTCCTCATGTCACAGCACTGTCAATGAGTGCAGACATGGCTGTGGATTCTGTTCAGCTCAGGTTAGATGTACAGAACACACGGTTAATGTCTGTAGAATTGAATTGCACTCCTGTGAAACATGGGAAGACTGGCAGGAAGCTTGAGACAGGTGGAAAATAACTGAATATTCTTAATAGTCCTAATGTTCCTAATAAGTGATATTAGAATAGATACCATACATAAATTTTGGAGTAAGCCAGTACCCAAGATTGTTTTTGATATTAGGATGAAGGTAAAGAGGGCGAAGGTAAAGAGGGTACCTTTAAAAGGAGGAAAACTCATAACAAGATCTGTCAGAGAAAAAGCTGAGTCTGATTTGCCTGGTTACACCGGCGTGTTTGGAGTAACAGGTCTGGTTTTAGGGCTTTTATGTAACAGCTCTTGGGACCTTTGTTAGCAAGTCCAGACCTACCATTTGCCAGGTTACGTTGGTAAAAGTGGATGTTTAGGGAAGAGGATTTAGGTTAAAGTCTAGAGATGAAATGAGGCTGGTTTAAAAGAAATAGAGACATGGCTTGGTGGAGCTCTTTGTATGGGGCAAGAGGAGAGAGAGAGGAATGAGTGCTGGTTGCAGCAGTGCAGGTGTACTGAGCTAGCACCAGGAGATCCCAGAGCCAGGGAAGCAGGTTCATTTCTGTGTGTAAATGCAGGAAACGTGAAAAGCATGTGTTGTGATAATTGCAATCTCAGTAGAAGCCCTCTGATGTTTATTGTGGAGATCAAAACAAAGGATCCAAATGGTCTCCTCTGCCCTTTCAAATTTGGAAATGAAATCAAGAAAGAGGAAAAACAAAAGAAACAAAAACAAACCATATAGATTACATGGCAGGAATGTTCTGACAGTGAGATCTATCAGGCTGTGGAATAGATGCTTGCAAAGTCACCTCTTGGGACTTCTGGAACTTGACTGTGCAAAATAAATGTCTCCTAGGGAGCAATTCTTCACAGGCAGACATTGGACTTGATGACCTTACCAGGTCTCTTTTACCCTCTCTCTTTTCATTTTTTTCCTCTCCTTTTTTTTTTTTAAAAAAACAAACCCAAATCAAGCCCTTTGTCTTCTGTGCTAAGCACATGTTAATGCTAACCTCCTCAGTCCATTTTGTGAGTGGTGGATGACTGGGTGTGTGTGATTTGGCACTGGGACTCCTTGGGCAGTTCTTCAATCAATCTGCAGCTGCCCTTGGAACTCCTGCAGGTTTTAGCCTCATCACATGTCCGGCACTTGTTATTAAACAGTGACCCAGAACAAAACCCTTGTGCCGAGCATCCCAGGATCCTGGCTTAAGCCAGAGTACTCCTGAAAGAAAGGGTTGAGGGTAGTCGGTCCCTTAGCCATTGCCAACACACAGAGATTTGGCTGCCGTTGTGTCTGATCTCAAAAGAGAAGCCATAATGGGATGAATACATTCATCTCAGTGATGGGGTTGTATTACATGTGATTAGAAGGTTTTACCTTTATAAGGAATATAAAGCATGAAGAAGCTTCTTTCTGGGGTTTAAATACTGACCCATTAAGCAGGGAGAAGTATTTGTGCCCCAGACCGGGCAGACTATCCTTTTAGGATGTACTAAATGTATTGCAATCTTTAGTCAACACTTTTTGTTACTATTGTAGCAGGAGATAATGGCATCAAGAATTCTGAGGGATGTTTGTGTTGAATGGTCAAAGGAAGGAGGATGAAAGGCAAAGAAATCCACTTAACTAAGAAAAGACATTAAATGCTCTGGGAGCAGGGGAATAGGATGACCTCAGGGATCCCCAAGGAATATATAAGAAGTGGACAACATCTCCATCAGATGGACATCAGATTGACAGGAGATGAGATCCCTCCCTCCTTCCACCTGAGAGGTAGAAAGCAGTCCTAGGTTTGATTCTGGGGTGTATAGATTAAGCAGGGATATTTTTTGGTTTTGCTTCAACCAGCCTCTTTACAATAATGCTCTTTAGCCTAGTTTTTGTAAGTGAAAAAGAATGGTTTGTCTGGTTTGATTTAAAAATGGGTTTAGCAGTTGGCCTCATGTTCGTACAAGCATGGTAACTTTGACATGAGGGAAATAGACCATGTCAGAAATGTTTGATATTCATATAACATTTCAGGAGTATCCAAAGGGTGAAGGCCTTTTCTTCTGCTGAGCTCTAAAAACTGTCCATGAAATATCTTCTGGTGGCCTACAATAGGCAGGCAAGTTCTTTGACAGAGGCAGGGTATCCATGAAAATATTCATGTCCTGAGATTATGTGGCACATTTCTAACATTCATCCTGAAATAAGATACGGCTGTTTTGCCACTCAGGAAAACTCTGCCATGTTCTTTTTAAGACCACGAAAGAAAACCAAAGCCTCTGTTGATTAGCTCAGCAACCTTTTGTTTTTTCTTAAACTGTGGAGTGTGAATTTAATCTTCCTTTGTCCACCCACCTTCAGAGGGTGATCAAACACTTGAAAAATGGTTACTAGAGAAGTGGTCAATGCCTCAGGCCTGTCGGTGTTTAAGAGGCGTTTGGACAATGTCCTTAATAAGATACTTTATCTTTTGGTCAGCCCTGAAGTGGTCAGGCAGTTGGACCAGCTCCCTTATAACTGAAAATATTCTATTCTATTCTATTCGAATCTATTCTATTCTATTCTATTCTATTCTATTCTATTCTATTCTATTCTAATTCTATTCTATTCTATTCTACTCTACTCTACTCTACTCTACTCTATTCTATTCTATTCTATTCTATTCATTTCCACTCCATTCTGCTGCAAGTTGTTACACAGGCAAGTTCTTTACAACAATTCTCTTGGATGTTATTCATTTGCCAAAACAGAGATCTCTAGTTCGACTTAAAATGCCTTTGGAATGACAGCCTGGCCTCAAGGAAGACACAAAGATTCTGTGATAACTAGAGAACACCTGAGGTGGCTCTAGACATAATTTCTGGTCAATAAAATCAAAATATAGACATGATGCCATCATTCTTTTAGGCTTCTCTGTCTATTACTTGCCTTTCTCATGTTTGTATGTAGGTCTCTGAGGCAGGGGTTTTGTTTGGCTGTGTTTGAATGGATGCTGAGCAAAGGAGTTGTAACTGGATTTGAGGAAGGAAAGAGATTAAGTGTATTGCAAAATCTGTGATGAAGTTGGAAACTTTTTTCTTATTTTAATTTCAGAGGAGAAAATTACAGAAAAATAATGAACTCTCTCTTTGAAGTTCAGAGCAGATAAAATGCTAGGTTTTAACATTTCAAAAACTGCCTTAAATATTAAACAGTCATAAACTTTAAAAAAAGCCCCTATGTGAAATAATAATTTTTAGCAAAATGTGCTAAATCTTTTAACATGGGAAATATAGAATTTTCGTACTTTTGCCATTCTAAAATCCATTTTCAGAATTGATTAGGAGCTAAGACATTTATCGACAGTGACACTTTCCCAGCAAACAAGATATCTTTTGAACAAACTGGAAATTAAAAAGTCAGATAAAACCCATTCTTGATAAATCCTCATCAATTACATTTTTGATATTTGAGGAACACTCTTAGATACTACAGTGCAGGCTGTGATACTGTCCACAGACCTTTTCAGGACTTCATTACAGCTGTTTGATTATTTCAGGATTACTGAAAATCCTCCAAAAGTCTTTACATGTTCAGGGTTTTGAGAGAAACAGTTTTGGTCTCTGGCATGGTTTAATGCTTAAAGGATTCCTTTCTTAAATTATTAAACCCAAATATTTCAACTGATGTGAACTTCAGTGAAAGTTCATAATACTTTATTTTTTTTTAACTTTTTGTATTTAATTTTTTTTAGAATTTTTGTCTTTATGTTTTCAGGGTTTAGGATAAGAAAACCTAATTTCTGTTCACACCACTTGTTTCTTAAATACACCTCAAAGCAAAGCAGCTGCTCCCATTACACTTTTTAACACATCCATGGAGTCAAACTTGGACCAAGTCAAATTCAGGTACAAAGAAATGTGGGAGATTCCAGGTCACACAAGTTCCCGAGAAGCTGTCCAAGCTGTGGCAATGCTTTCACAAAACCTGTTTCAGGATTTCAAAGTTGTGATGGACATTAAGTTGTCATATCTCCCTGAAAAAATAATTGTGCCTTATGACTGATCTGTAACTCATAGTGTCTCTCCCCTAGAAGAAATGTCCATGCTCGTATTTAATCACTTAGGACACCTCCTCTTGAATCGAGCAATTTGGTTCCAAAGACCATCCTGAAGCTCAGCTCATAGGGGAGGTTATGTACTTGCTCACACAAAGCAAAAGGAGCTGAAGGAGTTTCATGGAGACATCCTCAGAAAGATGCACCAAGAGGAAGATTGGGACGTGCACACCAGGAATTCTCAGCATGAGTTGCAGGAGCTTCAACAAGTCAAAATGCAAGGTCCTTCACCTGGGTCGGGCCAATCCCAGGCACAAATACAAACTGGGCACAGAGTGGGTTGAGACCAGCCCTGAAGAGAAGGATTTAGGGGTGTTGATAGATGAGAAGCTCAACGTGAGCTGGCAGGGCGCTCATGCAGCCCAGAAGGTCAACCGCATCCTAGGATGGATCAAGAGAAGCGTGGTCAAGAGAGAGGATTCTCCCCCTATACTCTGCTCTTATGAGACCCCACCTCGAACACTGCGTCCAGTTCTGTTGCCCCCATCATAAGAGGGACATAGATCTGTTGGAGCGGGTTCAGAGGAGGCCACAAGGATGATCCAGGGGCTGGAGCACCTCTGCTACAAGGACAGGCTGAGGGAGCTGGGATTGTTCAGTCTGGAAAAGAGAAGACTTCGGGGGGACCTAATAGCTGCCTTCCAATACCTGAAGGGAACCTACAGGAAGGTTGGGGAGGGACTTTTTACAAGAGTGTCCAGCGATAGGACAAGGGGAAATGGGTTTAAGTTGAAGGAGAATAGATTTAGACTGGATCTTAGGAAGAAATTCTTCAGTACGAGGGCAGCAAAACTCTTTAATAAATTGCCCAGAGATGTTGTGGCTGCCCCCTCCCTGGAGGTGTTCAAGGCCAGGTTGGATGGAGCCTTGAGTAGCCTGATCTAGTTGAGAGGCATCCCTGCCCATGACTGGGAGGTTGGACTAGATGATCTCTAAGGTCCCTTCCAGCCTAGGCCAGTCTATGATTCTTTGAACTGTCAGTTGCTAAAATGTGCTCACTATCTGTGGTGTGTAGGCTACTTTGAGTTATTTTTTTTTCCTCTCCTATCTTTGCAGCTTCTTTGGCCATTCTCTGTGGCCTGACACCTTCTTCAGTTGACTGCCAAGGAGACAGAGCCACCTTCATTGAATGTGATGTCCAAGTTGTGGTGGGTTCTTCTCACCAGAGAGGATCTGTGTCTTACCTGTACATCTGCAAGGGTAGCCTGCTTCAGTGGCACCAGAGGGACATTAACACACCCCAGAGGCATTTTTCTGGACTCTTTGCCAGGTCAGTCCTGTGTCTCTCCGACAGTGGAGTGGGCTCATCCATGAGTAGCTTCTCCCAGAAGATATTCCACCTTTTGCAGAGTGGCCCCTGCCAAATGATGGGCTGAAGGAGTAAATTTCTAACTCTGGGGTTGTTGCCAATGGAGCAATTCAGCCTTGAGACCACTAGAGAGCTCCGCTGGGTTGTGAAATTCCCTTCCTGTGTCTATCAAAGCATCTCTAGTTCCCCCTCCTCTCCCATCCTTTTAAAGTGTGTGCGACACATCAGAAAATCCATCTCGTAAACAGCTTGCTTTGTTCCTCAGTAGGTTTTAATATTTATCTTCTGATCCAAAGCAACATCTGGTGGATGCCAATGGGGAAAAAGATTAGGCATTATGAAAAGCAAAAATCTTTTTTGTTTCCTTCTTCTTTTTTTCCCCTCTTTTTTTTTTTTTCTTTTCCACTCCTCTCTCCAAGCAGCTTCATGACTAAAAAGTCACAAAGAAAATTCGGCAGACTGTGCAATATATACTCAGCAAGTGTGCTCAGGCACTTACTCAGGGCTCAGGCTTTGCAAATCCAAGGCCAGGTTGCCCAGCAATATAGATCAGTACTGATGCCTTTAATGGAGCTGTGGGGATTTACACCTGCAGGGCATTTACTTCTAGGGGTAAGAAGAAGGTCTAAATTAGGAAATAAATGGATGAAGAAAACTTTCCAAGAGACAGTAAACAAATAGAGAATTAGAATATCACTGCAATGCGTTGCCTATGATCTGCAGTACATGGTGAACTCATTCCTGGCCAGTGCATGATGCTGCTGTCCAGGTATTTTAATGGAGTTGAATGCCAGCTGGCATTTACTGAACAAATACAGCAAGACACGAGTTGCAGATTTTTTTTAAATTATTAAAAAAAACGAAATTAAAGTTAAAAAGAAAATGTTTACATTGTTACAGCATTTTCCTGTCAGTCTGTCATTTCTAGCCCCACCAGCTATTGAGCTCTGATTAATTTGACCTTGGACATCTTAAGAATTACAAAATTCTTGTCAGTTTTTTAGAAAATCTGAAAGAAATTATTTTCCTCTTGGGGGAGAGAAGGGCAGAATTCTGATTTAGTCTGTTCTTAGCCGGTAAACTGCAAGCCAGACGGGAGATACATACGGCTGGCCAGCTGACAAGTCCAAAGTCACATTGTGCCTCAGTAATATCCTGTAACATCCCAGGAGATGAGGAGGAGTAGGGAGACTTAGGTGGAAAAAAAGAATCCTGAAATTAAATTAGTTTCCTCGGTTCTGTCGCTCCCAGAATGACTTGGTTTGAACCAAGAAACTCTAGGACTCTCTCCTTGGTAAGCTGAGCTTTGCGTTCCTTCTGCTCACAGCAGTGTAACATCAAACCAGGTGACCTCCAAACTTGAGAGCAACAGGGCAACCCAACATACGTCTCTTTTTTTTTTGCTTCCTTTTTGCTGGGTACCAAAATTGTGCTCAGCTGTTTACTGATAAGAACACATGTGCACTGGGTCTTAATCTTATGATTGTTTTTCTTCTTGCTTCTTTTTCTTGGTTTGGGCTGCTGCTGTGGAGGGAAAAGTCATGTAGTGCATTTGTTGCCTGCTTCCTTATTGTCCAATTTAATTGTAAATATACCAGAGACAGGGTTTACCATTCCTACTTGGAATCCTACCAGGGAGACATTTCTGAATCAAATTAATCAACATTTTCTTACCTACTATTTTCCTGTTCTTCAAAATTCTTCAGCCTCTTTGTTGTCATCATTAACTTTTCTCCCTCTTGTGCTTGTGCTTGTCTAGTGGTTAGAAATTAAAAGTTAAGTTGCTGAGAAATTTTTCAGAGTGCTGATTATATTTATTTTTTCTAATGAACCTATTTCTAAACTGACTTTTTCTGAAGTGGAGCAGGGGCAAAGAAGATTGATTTCAAGTGAGCATCCTGATCTGAAAAATCTGGGGAGAAGTAGGGGAAGAGAGAGTTTAAAGTCATCCAAATTACCTATTTTAGAACTTTTAAAACCATTTCTTTTCAAAGTTCAGTTCAGAAAAACACATTTAATTTTAAAATGTTAATAGAATATTATAGCAAAGTATTACAAGAGCAAAATGTTCAAGCTAGAAAAAAATTATTTTGGGAATTTTTGAAATAATACACATTGGTTGCTGTAATTAATAATAGAAACTAATAATAACAATAATAAAAAATATATGGATTTGAGTTCTGAGCAAATGTTCGGGAGTTAAGACATTCATCCCAGGATAGGAATAAAACTACAAAAATAAATTCTGGCTTAACTCTAAAATAAATCTCTCCTTTCTTACTAGTTTTGCAGTGGCTTGAATAAAGTTTCTCCTAATCTAGTCTGAATTACAGCCTGGACTTTATGAACACATAAAGGCAAATGCATATTCCTTAGAAGAACTGCAAGTCTTGCTACTAACAACACTGGTATCGAGACACATGCCCGAACTCCCTTTAATAAGCCACCCTTTCTTTTCTCTCATTTCCCTTAAACACTGTAATTTACAATTTTCCAGCATCAGTGTTTCGGGACGCAGTTATCAGAGGACAGGGAGGTATTGGCTTTTTGCCTACAGGCAAAGCTTGGTCATCTTTTGTAAAAAGCTGTGGAGAACCACTCAAAAGTCCTTATGTTGACTTCAGCACCTGGCAAACTGGACCCATGCCCTTCACCTAGCCAACAACAACCCACTTCTGCCTTTAAAACTGTTGCTTATTTAAAAAGATGCAGTTTTTTCTTGTAGCATTAAAAAGAAGTACTGTACAGTCTTGAAAGATAGCCCAATCTGTTGAATTATTGTACAGGACAAGAAAGTGTTGCTATCAAAAGCAAACGCAGTTCCCTACGGCTGGCTTTTGGTTATTGATACAGAGAAGGGAAAGGTGCATTTAAATATAGAAACAAAAATTGACTGTTAAAAAGGTGGTTCAGCTACTTGCAGGAAGGTTTTTTTATTTTATTTTTTTTTTAACTTCCAACGTGGCTTCTTGCTTTAACCCTGAAAAAGAGCAACAAAACAAATACCTCCTAAATGTACTGTCCAGGCAGCTTTGTTTGCACAGTGAGTTGCCGCGTTCAGGAAGATTTGAAGACTTCAGGTTCTTGAAACCATCCTCATTTTCACCCTCCCAATGATGCTCTGAGTGCTGGGTTTCCTGTTGGGTCAATTTTGGTAAAACTTAGTCTCCTGACTTTGGCACTTGACAATCCTGTTAGTTGTGGCTTTCCAGCACCTGAAGACCTCTGAAATTCCTGGTCCCACCTCTCGGATCTGAGTAAATTACAGTATGAGCTCTGTCCTTTCTTAGTTATTCAGAAAAGGAGTATAATTTCTGAGCTATGCAGGAGCTGCTATAACTCATCTCCTTTCTGCTCTCCTTCCCACAAGCCACAGGTGTGTGACTGGTGGTGGGGTGGGGAGAGGAGGAAGCGGGAGTAATAGCTGAGGAAGGAATGAAAACTGATGATTGGATTATCCCATCCTGACCCAAAACCTGCAGAGGTAAATTTGGAAGCTCTCCCCGCATTTTGAGGGTTATTGGACCCTGTAGCTCCCCATTACAAAGTGCTACCAAAGGCAGCAGCTGTTGGCAGCAAGACCAAGGGAAAAAATATTTCTTCCTCACCACCTTCTCAATTACTTCTTCCCCCCACACAAGGGGAGGCTTTAGAGCAAATGTCTGTTAGTATAACTGGCACATATATCGAATCTGCTTAGTCTGGGCTGTTAAGTAAGTTTAATTAATTTACTAAGTTAATGTTCCAACGCTAGTAACAAAGCATCATTGCAATCAGCTGGGTAGCAGGAATTGGAACCCCTAAATGAGCTCATTTTTTCACAGTTGGAATTAGGGACCAGTTAGCCAGTTGTGTGGTTTTTCCAATTTCTCCACTTGCCCTAGGGGAGTTGCAAGTTATTCATTCCCTGTTGCTAAGAGTGAGTAAGATGGGGAGGGGGGAGACACGAACAAACCCTACTCCGTGTAGGAGTCCATCTTTGATCCTAACACTGCTGATTCCCTGGCTGTTGTCTGCACTTATCTTCTTGCTTTGGTCCTAGAATAGCATTTGCTACTATTTGTAACAGTTTGGGGAAGCAGAAAGGCATCACTGAGAGATATTTACTGCATGTATTTTCCTCCTGAGCGTGTGCAGATAAAGGGGGGAAAAAACAAATAAACAATAAAAGAATGGAAACAAAATTACAGAAATTTGCAAAGTTTGACAAATGGTGGCCAGGAGTTGCCACAAGCTAATGGCTTGCAATGATTAATAAGAGTAAAAATAATTGCATTTCATTAAGATTGATGACACCCCATTTAACCTCCCTTCTCGTTTCAGCCCTAAAGTGGAAAGAGATGAAGTTCTCATCTATAATAGCTCCTGTAACATTACCATGGAAACTGAGGCAGAGATGGAGTGTGAGGGAGCTAATCAGCCAATTACCGCCAAGATTACTGAGATATGGAAAAACTGGGGCCAGAACACTCAGGTATAATCAAATCTTTTTTACAGACTGATTCAAACAGCTTAAAATTAAATTTGTAATATTGTGTACATTTAAAGGGGGCAAAAAAAAACCAATTTAGGCTGAGCAGCAGCAATATATAATATTAAAAGCTTTCCAACTTTTAATAGCAGTTCTAATGCAGTGCAGCTGAATTAATGCTTAACTATGGTTAATCATGTATATTATGAGACATAAATGAGCTTTACCTTCTTTTCTGGGAGACGTATATCTTCTTTAACACTTTCCTTTTTCTTACACAAATTTAAAGTCTGTTCTAAAAGTGTTATTTTCTGTTACCTGAGCAGAAATCTTAGATAGAAGATACAGACTTCTAGCTCTCTGCAGAGACTTAGCATTCAGCATTTGTGCAGCTCTGGTTATATTTGGATTTTGTTCCTCCTAAGTATCTGAAGCAAAATGTGACAGACTTCCCAGTGCTACGTGTGGGTATAGCAAGAAGAAAGATACAGGCAAAGAGTTCATGACAAAAAACCCTATGACTGTGAATTAACATTGTTGTAAGACTCTATATCTATTACAAACCTGAAACGTCTGTTTAAAACCCCCATGGTGTTGCAGAGGTTTTGGGGCTGTTGAGCTGAGTACTGGGTTGTGCCACCTATGAGAAGAAATTCAGAGAGGCTGGATATTTGGTGAACAATAAATATCCCTTTGTCACTATCCTTTCCTAAAAGGAGCAGCTCCTCAGAAATGGTGGAGACCTACAACACACGGGGCAGTGCAAGTGGGAAGAGGTCCACCCTTGACTTACGATAAAAAGCAAATGCTTTCTTTTTACCTCTTAAAACTAATTATTTTCCAGTCATCTTAGCATGGTTGCAACGTGGGAAATTGAAGCTACCATGGTAATTTTAAACTGTGCTGTCAGCAAAGACATGTCCTTTAGTCGACCACCCCAGAAGTAGATGCAGAGTTCTGGCAGAGAAATTTTGGTGTGTTTCTAGAATTAGATTTTAATTCTTTTACTATGAGTCTCTGAATGTTTGCCCTGAAAATGGACCTTGCATGTATGCTACAGTTGCAGCTGAGCATCCTAAAATTCAGTTGCTTTCCTTCGTTCTCTTAAATCTGTCCTTGGTCTCTGAAGGAATGTCACATGTAGCCTTTTACCTCTTAACTAGTCAGCCTTACTAGTTATGCTATCAAAAACATATCCAGCTAAGGAGAAAAACAAGTCAAAAAAAAATGCTATTTAGCAACTTCAGGAGGCCAGTGAAGAGAAGTGCTCAGGCAAACACCAGATCAAATGCCAACTACTTCTTTCATTCATATTTTCTTTCCCAAAGCAGCAGAGATACTCTCGCTTACTGTTGGCTGTGTTGTGGTTCCTGTAGTCTCAGTAATGAGATGATGACAGTCTGTATTTTGACTTGTGTGGGAGCAAGAGTAGGAAGAAGTAGTGGTGTTTGTCCTTGCTATGGTTTTTCTGCTCAGGTTGTAGAAAACCAAGGAAGTCCTAGGTGTCCTGAATGAACAAATTCATTCACAGAGAGCAGGACAAAACCAGCAGTGCTTTTAGGTCTGGGATTTGCTGTCACTTAATGAACCCAGCAGGCATTTGGAATCATTTTATCCCTCTTCCCAAAACTGGCCGGGGTGAGCATAGGTGGATGGGTGGGGAGCTCAGATAAATGGTTTCAATTTTGGTCCCTTTCGAGTTGACAGCATCCTGTTAAGATTTATGACCTGGTGCAGCATATGCATGCTTCACTGTAGAGGTTTAAATCATGTCATGTGAACTGGCCTTACCTTTCCAGTGGAAATAATGGTCCCCAGGTTCAGCACCAAGCAGTGAAATGCATTAATAGCACCACGTGCCTTAGGATAATGGTGCTATTAGCAAGTGGCACGACTCTGTGTACAAGTAATGGGACTGCATCTCTTTATAATAACATCTGATGCTTCTATTGCAATCTCATGCAAGGATCTCAAAGCACATTGTAAAAAAAATGGGCCTAATCCATAGCTGTTCTCAGCCATGGCTACACTGCTCAGTGGTTTGTTCTCTGCTTCTTCCTCTTCTGGCAGCTGAATGATGCCTGGGCAGGCTGATTTTTCAGCCGTGTCTTAGCACTTTGTGAGAGGGCAGGGGTAGGACTAATTAGATGATGGAGCAAGATTAGCTCCAGGATGATACTGATGAAAAAGAGGAATTGCCAAAAGGCTATCAGAGGTTTGTATTATCAAGAGCATGGAAGGGACATTGACAAAGAAGAGGGAACAACTTCAGTTCACAGCAGAAAAGAAAAAGCACCTTTAGTTGGTTCTAGGAACTTGAGCTTAAGAGATACAAACTTTTTAGGGTGAAGTAATTTTTTCCTGAGTCTTTACAAGTTACCTCGTAGGACCTGAACATTATTAGAAAAATAATGAGGAAGACATTAATGTGATTAGTTGGGATTTGATAACTCAGAAGTGAGGTGTACGTAGACTGTGAACGTGGCAAGATTTTGCAGCAATCTCCCAATGGGAGAATGTTGGGCAGAAGGCTCCAGAGATGCCTGGGAAGGAACATGGTGCGTGTATGAGAGAGACTGGGTGACATAATATCCCCAGTAGCAGGGAACCAAAGTCTGGTGAGATGGTGATCTCTTCCAGGTCTATGTTTCTATGGTGCATTAACAGACCTATTACTAATAGCTCACAGAGACAACCTGGCAACATTGAAGAGAAATCTGTGCATAAGGATCATAGAATCACAGAATGGTTTTCGTTGGAAGGGACCTTAAAGATCACCTTCCAACCCCCCTGCCATGGGCAGGGACACCTCCCACTAGACCAGGTTGCTCAAAGCCCCATCCAGCCTGGCCTTAAACACCTGAGCAAGGGGGCTGCAACGGCTTCTCTGAACAACCTGTTCCAGTGTCTCACCACTCTCACATAAAGAATTTCTTCCTAATATCTAATTTAAATCTACTTTCTTGCAGTTTAAAATCATTACTCCTTGTCCTATCACTACATTCCCTTATAAAGAGTCTCACCTCTTCACTCCTGTAGCCCCCTTTAAGTACTGGAAGGCCACCAGAAGGCTCCCTGGAACCTTCTCTTCTTTGACCCTCTGATTATCTTTGAGACCTCCTCTGGGCCCACTCCAACAGGTCCATGTCTTTCTTGGGCTGAGGACCCCAGAGCTGAGCACAGAACTGCAGGTGGGGCCTCACAAGAGCAGAAGGGAGGAATCACCTCCCTCAAACTGCTGGCCGTGCAGCCCAGGATGTGATTGGCTTTCTGGGCTGTGAGCACACACTGTTGGCTCATGTTTAGTTTTTCATCTACCAACACCCTCAAGACGTTCTCCTCAGGGCTGCTCTCAACAGTGTACAACAAGTGGCAGAGGCGTGTTCATTGTGTGATTTGCCCTCTTTGACCAGCAGAAGCCTTGCACTGGAAATAGTCTGTTTTTGTCTTGCCTGACTCTGCAGAACAGTATCCAGACAGTGAATTCTATGTGACAGCTTTACTAAAAATTGCATTGAATGGCTTTTGTAACGTATTCAGGAATCAGACTTTAGCCATGCTAGGCTATAACAATATATTGTCACAAACAATCCACCATTTTTCTGCTCATGTGCCGGATATATTTTATATATTGCCATGGTTTTTCCTTGCTGTCAGTTTGAACTGCAAGTGCATGTGTATGTCAAGATCACCAAAATTATCTGAGAAGATTAATAAGCACCGTAAATGTACTTTCTCAGTGAGTTGATAAGGTGGTTGTCCATTGAAGTTATTTTATTTCCTTAGATATACAGAAACTCGAAATATTTTTGGATGATCTGTGTGTAATAGCTGAGCCTAATTCTGCAGGGAAGAGAGCTCTTGCATCTCTGATTTCCACATAACTTTGCTTGAAAATTGAGCTGCAGCTATTATAAAAAATTTGACGGTTATCTTTCAATAATGCCGCTGTCCTACTCAGGTTGTGTGCATTGCTCCCTTGAGTCAGTCATTTGAATTTGCTCTTTAGGTTAAATCTTTTTTTGGGCAGGATCCTCAGCCAGGGAAAAAAATGCCTGTATTTTCTGAAAGGTGTTGTGTCACTTAGGTTTTGCCCCTTCAAGTCTGGTCTCCAAGCTGTTGCTTGCATGGTTAGAGTCTGAGCTGGGCTCTGCTCTGAGTCTAGAGGATCCCCCAGATTTCTGGGTCTTTCTAGCTGCCGGCCAGAGAGCCGTGAGTTGCTTGTCAGACTTCATGAAATTCATCACTAACTTGGAATTTTCCTGCGATCTAGTCTATGTCCCACCACTCCCTAGAGAATAGCTATTGTGGTTTTCTTTAGAAACTGATTTAGGCCCTTGCATCACATTGTGTTTGAAGTATTTTACCCTGTATGGCTTAATTAGGTCACCTGAAGTAAGCAGCAGGCCTCTGCCCCACTGTTGTATTCAGCATCATTAGTGTTTGTAACTCACTCCATTATTGGCTAAGGAAGACCTACAGAACTATTTTTATATTGGTGTATATAATACAATTTCACCTACCGAAAGGAGATGGGGGGGAAAAAGAAAAAAAAAAAGGAAAAAAAAAATCCAGCACTGATTGTATGTCCCACAGGACTTAATTAGTTCACAGTTTCACGATACACTGGATAATGGGAAGATACGAATTAAATAATAAAAGGGAAGAGAAAAGTTCTAATGCTCACTCAGTACCTGTCCACTTCCACCTTGGCTGCATAATGAGATGTCAGCTACCGTGACACTGATGAGACATGCAAAACACACTTGATAACACACGTAAAGGATGCTCATGGGAAGGTTTGACCAGGCTCGGATGTCTCCCAACCCATTATGCTTAGTGAGCCTTCAGATTATTATTCCGGATCACTGGACCAGACCTAATCATCATGCAAGCATGCTGTTTGAGCAGCGTTTCCCTGTCCCTGCTCCCCCTCCTCCTCTTGCCCAGATGGGTGATATAATGTTCGTTGGAGGGCAGATGCCACGTATATTAAGTCAGTCGTCGGGAAGCTGAGCTGGTATACTAGCGAATTCGCTACAACCCAACCCTCGAGGGGTCCCTATTAAGAAATAGAAGGCTAATAAAAAAATAACTCGCTAGATAAAAATGCCAGCCTGGATTATGGCTCTGCCTGGGTATGCTGTGCTGCCTTTCGCTTGTTTTAAATAGGGCATTAAGGGAAGGTCTTGAGGTTTAAGAAGTAGCTTAGAGTATTGAGGATCTGTGAATTCTTAGCTTGGTGATTGATACCAGGATAGCTGCTTTGTTCACTTCTCATGAAAAAAAAAAAGAAAAAAAAATAGAGAGAGAAAAGAAAATACCCACAAAGGCTGTGTCTGAGATATGCACAGTCACCTAAGAGCCCTTTGCTGTTCAGCTTCCACTTAATGTAATCAGAACTAGCTCTCCAAATCCCTTGGATTCCTCTGCAGATCTTAGACTCACTCCTTTCCTTCCTTTTCTGCCCTTATTTTCCCCATTTATCATCTCTCTGGTTGCCACAGTATATGGAGATGAAGAAGGAGATAATTCTGCCCCCTGGAGATATTTGGAAATATTTGCCACCTTTATATAGGGAGCAAATCCTGGACCTCTTTCTGGGGAGCATAAAAGGTTCTCTGGAAGCACAGAGTGCTCTGGACATAAAGGGCTGTTACTTTATTTTCACATTGAAGTGAAGCTCTTGACCGTGTTGACCATCTGTGAGGGTTACAAGTGATGGGAGATGATTCTCCCTTGCAGTGCCAGTAGGCTTGTGATGATCTTTGTGGTAGTTGAGCGATGCTCTTTCACTCTCTTAGTGTCAGTCTCACGTTGCATGGATGTTTGATAGGTGTATATTTGAGGGCAAGGGTCTCATGGTTGGTTGCTCCTGCTTATGGATGTGCTCAATCTTCCAGTTTATGGTCAGATATGTCTCTAAGTCTTCTTTGTAAAACTAAATAAATTAAATAAACCATGAATTTCACTAGGCTACCAGTTTGTAAGGATGAAGGGGGGATATTTTCTCTCAAGTTTCGGAGCCCTGGTATACTCTCATGTCCTTTTGGTATCCTTTGGCTGTCCACCTCCACCTGCTCTCCTTCCCTTGTACTGTTCCTTCTTTCCTGGAGCACCAAACAATGCCAGAAAGGGCAAACCCCCTCTCTACCTTCTCCAGTGCACCCATTTGCTGTAATGTCCACAAAGAAAACCACTACAGTAACCGGAAAGTGGTTAAGAAGGGTATGAGTGAAATGTGTTGCCTGAGAGGATGGATGGATCCTGGTCTGAGCAGAAGACCACGATTGAGTCCTGGCACCAAGTGTTGGTAGAGATGGGATCATCGGGTCTGTGCTTCCTCCCTCTTGGTGCCATCTACCCTGAGTGTCACCCTGTTGTGGAGAGAGATGCTAAAATGGTGGTTCAGAGCAGTGTTCCCTCTTCATCTCCTCTCCTTGACGCAGAAAAATTTGCAACAGAAGCAACAGAGAAAATTCCAGCTTGATACTGTAGTTTGTTTGTAGGGGTTAAAAAAGCACCTCTCCTTTTCTCAATGTGGGAGAGAACTGTAATTTTATTCCTGTGTAACCTTTTAAATATCATAATCCCCCCTATCTCTTTATTTGGCCATAGTGATGACATCTCAAAGAGGCTGGGAAATTGTTTCCTTTGACTACATCTTATTAGAGAGCATCGTTATAGAACCTGGCATTATGGGATCTTGGGCTTTGAGTAGGGGTCTTGAGTGCTTTGTCACATGACGGGATGTCAGGAGCAGGACTAGATGAAACTCTTTAAAAATATTATCTGTGTATTTTTCATAAATACCCACTTTCAACAGCTCAGCATCTCCATATTCCTTATTTCCTTAACCTGCTACCTTGGTCAGTCACGGTATTATTTTTGGAAGGGGGTGGGGAATGCAATGAAACCAACCAAGATTTGCAAGCCTCACAGAAAGGAAATGGAGGACTCCGTAATAATCTTATAAAAATTAAACCACAAGGCCAGTCTTGGGGTGTGGATGTTATCAGAACAGAGAGAAGTACCATCTGCAAGGTTGTTAAGATGTAGAGAACCAAGATGGCCTCCACAGTAACCACAGGCAATGTGAAGAGATAAATGGTTGACCCGAGCCCGTGTCAGGTTAGGATTGATGCCACTATCAGCCCTAGTGCCTTTGCAATGATTTTTTAAAAAATCTCTGATAGAGTGTGTTATCTAGTTACTGGCATGAGGGCAATGGCCTGGAGGCAATGAGGAGGAGGGATGGGGGGGGAGGAAGAAGGAGAGGAGGAGAGAGAGAAAGAAAAAAAGGTCATTCCAGGAGGACAATCTCTGTTGGACTAAATGAGAAAATAAGGGCCTTGCTCTGAAAAGGGAAGGAAAATAAATAAATAACCAAAAAAGGTGGCTGCTAGGTGTGTGAGAAAAGGATAAGCAAAATTGCTTCTCTTCTTTTTCCTTTTTTTTTTTCTCTCTTTTTCTTTCTTTTTTTTTTCTTTTGTAATGGGATCAGCCTTGGGCTGCAGTGGGAAATTTAGGAGAAGTGCTTGTAGTGTGTTGTTTTTTTTTTTTTACTTTTACTTGAACTTTTTGCTTCCTGATTTGAGGTTTAACCCTTTCCTCTTCTGCTGTCACATCAAAAATGAAGGACTGAACTGTAGCTTTCTTGTTAGGTAGCCTCTTGTTTGTTTTTTTTTTTCTTTTTTTTCCCACCATCTTTCCAATGTCTTTGAGGAGAATACTTCCTAAATTGTACATGCCTTTTTAAGGAACCTCTTTCC
>NW_009711971.1:48379-48987 GCF_000703405.1 Apaloderma vittatum
TCATACTGCTGCATTAGAGATGTGTTGGAAGTTACCCCCAGGATGGGATGTTGTTACCCTCACAATGGGGTGCTGTTATCTCTGGGGTGGAATGCTGTTACCCCCATGATGGGATCCCAGTTCCCTGTAACCCACAGCACATCAAAGCCCTTCCCCTAGCATTTAAACACACTCATGTGAGATAAGAGCTGAGCACGGCTCAGGTTAATGAGAACCATTTTCCTTCTCCCCTTTCCATTCACTCCTGCTCCCCACCCTTCAGAGAAACACAGAGTCAGGGTGAAAAGTGTCTTTTTGGAGGCATTCCTCCAGGGAAGAGAAAGCAAATTTTTCCCTTCCCTCACAAAGGGAAGGCTTAAATTAAGGTCAGGAAGTTGCAGAGAAGACTTCACGAGAGACTGCAAACATTTTCTCCCCTCTTGCTCCTGGGCTCTTGCACAGAGTCTTGCTGCCACTTTCCTGTTTAATCATGATAGAGACTTTAATTGATTCCTTAGATATTTAGGGAGTTTTGGAGAGGGGAAGGATTGTCTGTGGTTGAAAGTATGGCTCTGATTCTCCATCTATGGGAGTTGGTTCTTTCTCTCCCTCTCCTCTCCTCTCCTCTC
>NW_009711972.1:0-6752 GCF_000703405.1 Apaloderma vittatum
AGAGGGCAACACCCCCTCCTCATCTGCCCTGTCTGTCCCTCCTGAAGAGTTTATACCTTTCTAAGACAACACACCAATCATAGGAGTCATTCCACCATGTCTCCGTGATGCCAATCAGATCGTAGTGCTGCAGGCACATGAGCATCTCCAGTTCCTCTTGTTTATTGCCCATGCTGCGGGCGTTCAAATAAAGGCATTTGAGTTGGGCCCCTGATGGATTACCTGGAGCCTCTGTTGAAATACAGTTGCACTGCAGCTGGGCCACTGGTTTCACCCCTGGCATTGCCATGCCATTCCAAGGACCATCTTCAGATTTGGTCTTTTTGGTAGATTTAGTTTCATCCCCTTCCCCCTTCATATCTAGTTTAAAGCTCTGCCAATGAGCTCCATCAACTCTAGACCCAGGAACCTTTTCCCCCTCATAGTTAGCTCAACCCCGTCTGGTCTCAGCAGGCCAGGTGCTGCATAGACCTCTTCGTGTTTGAAAAACCCAAAATTGGACTTTTGACACCACCCTTTGAGCCAGGTATTTAGCTGGTGTCTTTTTTTAAACTTCACTGCATCAGTCTTTGAATATGAAAGTAATGATGTAAAAACAACCTGATCCTTGCAGCATGTGGCCCAGTGTTCTAAAGTCCCTTTTGATCAATTTTATTCCTCTGTCCTCTACCTCATCATTGCCAATCTGTATTACTAGAAGTGGATAATAGCTTCTTTTAAAAACAGTCCTAGAAAAGTTTCACAAGGGTGCAACAAGAGTGCCAAAGCTTCTTACAGACTTGAAGCTGCAGTGCAAAAACATATTCAAAGGATACCTCCAAGATATGTCTCATTTGAGCAGTTTGGAGCTCTTGCTCACAAATATGCTGCAATCAAGCAGGCCATTGAATATTTTCATCATATTTTCAGAACAAGAAATGTCTGTAAAGCAAAGAATGTGATTGTAGCAGCAGGAAAATGACTCATCGTTTAAACAGTAATGTAAAGTGCACAAAGAAAGGTATTCATCATATGTAGGCCTGTATGCTCATCCGTGCTTCTCCTGAGCTTGACACACCCAATGTCTCTGAAAGATTTATCTTGGCAAATATAAGTCACAGCCATGACATGATCCTTAAACACAATCTTATTAAAAATTAAAACTTAAAAAGAAAGGTTCCTGTTCCTGAATGGCTAAATACTGCAGGCTGTGTATTCCACCCCATGCACCCTGTTATATTACCTTAAAGGGTCATTGTTGTGGTTCAAGCCGACTGGGACAAAGAAACACTTGTTCTCCAGATCACTTCTCCCCCAACCCCCATTTCCACAGTGATGTGAAGGGAGACAATTCAACTAAAAAGGCTCAAGAGATTGAGATTAAGGATAGGGAGGGTAATAATCTATCATTTAGGATGACAGGTAAAGAACCAGAGTGACTTGGGGAGGAAAATATAGATTTAATTCACCACCACCATCATTTACAAAGTAGGACAGTAAGAGGAATACATCAATAAATATGACCTGATCTTAAATATGCTTTGCTCCCTCCCCACCCCTCCCATCTCCCTGGCTACCTCCTCCCCCCATCAGTGCAAGGGGGGAAGGGTGTGGGGTGCAGTCCATCTGGCCATTACTCAGTGTCTATGACAGCTCCTCCTTGAGAAAGAGGGCTCCTTGCAGTCTCTCCTTCCTGCCATGTGGTGTCCATCTCCCAGGAGGAAATCAGGGCCACAAATCACTTTGGGCACGTCCACGGCTGATGCTTATTCTCTCTCCTCTCTCTGATGGGGCTCTGCATGTACCAACGCATCCTGGACGTTCTCGCTACTGTCAGTCCCCCCAACTGTCAGGCAACCAACCACGTTCCTGCCATCTCAACCACTACAGGCTTCAGGGAAAGGTCCTGCTCTGGTAGCCTTCTCCCTCTCACAGAATCACAGAATGTCAGGGGTCGGAAGGGACCTCAAAGATAATTTAGGTCAGCACCCCTGCCAGAGCAGGATCACCTACAGTAGATCACACAGGAACATGTCCAGACGGGTTTGGAATGTCACCAGAGAAGAAGACTCCACAACCTCTCTGGGCAGCCTGTGCCAGTGCTCTGTCTCCCTCACAGTGAAAAAGTTTTTACTAATGTTTTTGTGGAACCTCCTATGTTCCAGCTTGTACCCATTGCCCCTTTACCTGTAATCGGACATCACTGAACAGAGCCTGGCTCCGTCCTCCTGACACTCCCCCTTGACACATTTATAAACATTAATGAGGTCACCCCTCAGCCTCCTCTTCTCCAAGCTAAAGAGACCCAGCTCCTTCAGCCTTTTCTCATGAGGGAGATGTTCCACTCCCTTCATCATTTTTGTGGCTCTGTGCTGGACTCTCTCAAGCAGTTCCCTGTCCTTCTTGAACTAAGGGGCCCAGAACTGGACACAATATTCCGAATGTGACCTCATTAGGGCAGGATAGAGGTGGAGGATAACCTCTCTCAACCTACTAGCCACCCCTCTAGAATCAAACCCATTACAATCATTTACCTGCCTTAGACAATTACTGAGAAAATGGATTTTCCAGGTATGAGGGAAAATAATTTGGAGGTGACTGAATAGATAACTCCAAGAGATCTGCAGGAGTAACTCTGGAGATGCTTCACAGATACTCTTGCTTTTCTGTTGAGGTAGGATCACCAGGATCCTTATTATAGGATCCTCCCTATAGGGAACTCTGAAACAACGTATGTTCACATCTAATGCAAAAGTATAGTTTTTGCTCTGTTGGGAATACTTAATACCACAATGGATGGGTGCAGTAGATAACTCTTCACCAAGTAGGGTGAACAGTGTAAGAGACTCTGTGCTTTTGCCTGCAAAGAAGGATGGGTGAGAGTTGCATATCAATCCAGTTCCTACACTGTGCTTCTTGATACATACTTTCATTTAATCTTCTACACCTGGGCTGGTGGCCTTTCCACATGGCCAAGAAAAAGCAGGTAAAATTTTAAGACTTCACATCAGTCTGATAACTTTACTCAGTTCTGCAATATGACCAGATGTACCAGGGAGGGGGGCAGAATAATAAGTGTCACAAATGCTCTGCTCAATACAGTACAGAGAATGAAGGGCTCCACCTCCAGTAGCCTTAACTGTGTAGCAGAAGGCAGCACCATGAGTACTTAAAAATGGGAAGGCTAAAGCAAATGCCTTTCACCTGAGTTAACTCTACAGTAATTGCTTGAGGTATGACAACCTTTGTTTTAAAATATTTCGCCTCGTTATGATGGATTATGGAGTGAAAAATTACTTAAAAAATAATATCCTGAAAGGTCAAAACCATGGAATTATTATAAATACTTTTTAAAGAAAGACGGACATCTCTTGGATGTGTAACATTCACATATCAAAGTTTATGGGCTTTGGTATGCTGTGATGATGCCATTTACATTCTTCATTGGACTGATTGTGGAAAGGCTTCCCATTGTGTGAAACATGACTGGTCAGATTTTTCTCCTTATTCTTTTCTGTGCACTTCTCAACTCCAGGATATTTTCCAAACCACTTTTTAAATTGATAATACCTGGTAAATTTAACTGAATATCTAAGTTTAGATAAAGGCTTTTCCATAGCAGGAAAAACTGATACAGATATTTCCTTTTTGGCGTAAATTACACAGATCAATAAAATGCATGTCTGAATCTCAGTCAAGTAATCAGGTACTTCAGAACACACTCAAGAAACAAACATAGGCCTCTGCTCAGCTGAGCTCAGCAGCGCTGCTTAAATGCCTGTATCATCGTGCAACTGGATAACCTTGCAGGTGTGAGAGCTCGCTGTACCAAGAGAAGCAATCACCTTCACCTCTCTGTCTCAGCTGACGAAATATAATGCAAAGGCTAAGCAACAGGAATTTTGAAAAAAAGCAGGGGAATAACATTTTGCTCTGCGGAGGACTTTCTATATGAACCTGTTCAAAGATGTAGAAAAGTCATATTTGCACAGGTGTTTATGGGAGAGAGTCAAGCCGACTGATAGGCACACAGTGCTTTTTGACACTGCCTAGGGCATTCCAGTCACCCACGTGGGCTGAAAAATGTGCTTGACACAATGCTTCCTGGTCATCTGTAATCTTCTGGAGCGGCAGCCATAGGTCACACAGGCTACTTCATAGTGCCTCCAGTGACATTGGATATCTTAAACAGTCGGACACTGATGTTTTGCAGTCTGGTTCTGCCCTAGCCATTCTGGATTCCTGAGTAAGACACAGATTCTACCTGAAAAAAACAAAGGTGAAAGCATTTTAGACAGGGAATGACAGCAAACTCATCTGTGAGTGAGAAACTCACTACAGCTATCCCTGTGCAAGAGCCAAATGCATTGCATGAGCATGGGTTAAATCTGGTATTTTCCTGGCACCTGACTCAGCAAAAATATCTTAAGATTATGGGATCTATAGAACTTTGCTAAAGATCAGTGCCCCTAGTTTCTTGCTCAAAAAACAATATAGGATTACCTTAAAAAATGCAATTGAGTGAGAAAGGCTAACAGTCATGCTTCTCTTTGATAGCTAACAACTGTGGGACACAGCTACTATCCAAACCCAGGGTTTGAGCCAGGACTCGAGATAACATGCTTTCTTTCTGCTGGAGATCAATAACCCTCTGAAGCCTAATGAACCTTCACTTCTTTCTCAAGCAAAGCTGCAGCCCTTGGCAGAAACATTCCCACTCAAGCCAGGCTGGGGTCTTGGCATGCAGTGTGCTCCTCAGGCAAATGTGAAGGTTACAGAGAAAACCAAACCTGGGTCTCTGACATCCTTTAACTTGCAAGTTTTTTACAAAAAAATATGAACTCCACTTCCTCCCCTATTGTTTTTAAAAAAGGGGGGAGGAGGAGAGGGAAGCACCTGCATCTTGTCCAAGAAAATGCCTTTTGACTATGTCCCTCAAGTGACATTTGCCAAGGACCACCATTTCTAAATCCCGGTCCAAGTTAGGCACAAACTAGGCAAGGAGCAGACCAAACCCTGAAATACAAACAGGATATTCCTGGCAGCAAAGTGAGATTTTCATGATCACATTTCATGATCACATTTTGGGATTTAAATAGAACACAGATGTTTAGATGCTTTCTGTGTGACAAGTTGCTGGAAGCTGTGAAAACAGCTAATTGGATTAAATGCCTTTCCCATATAAATGACTGTAAAATCAGACACCTATCTGCATCTTTCAGAAATTAAATGACTTATTGAATCTGTCTTCATTTATTTAAAAAGCAGTAAGAACATAGCTATGCTTGGTTATTTACTGAAGTGACCTGAGGATAAATATCTTAAAGATTTACAAAAGCCATATGAATAAATATGAAGGGTAGATGAAATTTATTTCGCTATAGAGAATAATCTCTCTATGAACCAATATGATTACTTAACAATATACTGAGAAATTCAGTTCTAATTGTTTAAATTTGCAATCAATATTTGACTAATTCAGTTGAGATTGATTAGGTCTCTCATAGAGATATTACCACAGAAAATGCCAACTAAGTTCTTACTGGGAATAGTCTTCAAGAACTAACAGGCACTTTCTTATACCATTAGTTATAACATGAAATTTGTAAGTCCTAGCTTTAAATCAGCAGCCAAAGCAAAAAGCATGAAATGGGAAAGACTGCTGTAATCATTCTTCAGAAAATGTAACTCTTGCTCACTAAGTTCTCCTTCTGAATTTGTGAGCTTTTAACTTACAAGAGCACAGGCTGCTCCACGCAGGCATCTTCACTTCCCAAACCATCGTCTTTTCAGTCCTTGGCTAGAAACTGCCCAGCTCTTGGTTTTCTACAAGCTCCCAGGATACAGCTAAGCTGGCTCACCTTTCACAGAATCACAGACTCACAGAATTATTGAGGCTGGAAAAGACCTCTGAGATCATCAAGTCCAGCCTATGACCCAACACCACCACATCAGCCAGACCATGGCACTAAGTGCCACATCCAGCCTCTCCTTAAACACCTCCAGGGACGGTGACTTCACTTCCTGGGCAGTGCATCCCAGTGCCTGAGCACTCTCTCTGTGAGGAAGGGTTTCCTGATACCCAGCCTTAACCTTCCCTGACACAGTTTTAGGCTGTGTCCTCTCATCCTGTCACTAGTTGCCTGGGAGAAGAGCCCGACCCCACCTGACTACAAATTCCCTTTGGGGAGTTGTAGAGAGTGATGAGGTCCCCCAAGTCTCCTCTTCTCCAGGCTAAACACCCCCACCTCCCTCAGCCTCTCCTCACAGCACTTTCCCTCCGGTCCCTTCCCCAGCCTCATTGCTCTCCTCTGGACCCGCTCCAGCACCTCAAGGTCTTTTTTGCAGTGAGGGGCCCAGCCCTGCACACAGGAGGTGAGGCCTCACAAGTGCTGAGCACAGGGGTAGGATTACATCCCTACTCCCGCTGGCCACACTGTTCCTGATACAAGTCAGGATGCCATTGGCCTTCTGGGCCACCTAGGCATACTGCTGGCTCATGTTCAACCAGTTGTCAACCAGCACTCCCAGGTCCCTCTCTGCTGGGCCGCTCTCCAGCCACTCCTGGCCCAGTCTGTAGCGCTTCAGGGGGTTATTGTGGCCAAAGTGTAGGACCCCGCACTCGGTATTGTTGAACTTCATACTGTTGGCCTCAGCCCATTGACCCAGCCTGTCCAGGTCCCTCTGCAGTGCTTTCCTACCCTCTGGCAGACCGACATTCCCTCCTCAACTTGGTGTCACTTGCAAACTTGCTAAGGGTAGACTCAATCTCC
>NW_009711973.1:0-20666 GCF_000703405.1 Apaloderma vittatum
GTTAGGTAAAAATAAATAAATAAATATTGAAGTGTAATTATTTGGCATGTGGTAGTTTTGCAAGTTTTCTCTTTTGGTGTCGAGTTGACCTTGTTTGCATACATTTGCTCCGGACAGAAACGGAGCAAGGGGCTGATTTGGATGTCTGCCTCTGCGACAGCGACCTGCTCGTCAGACCCCACCTGGGCAGCTCCTCCCTCTTAGACCCCGGCGGCCTCGTCCCCGCAGCCCAGGCACAGCCCGGGCGGCTGAGCTGAGTTCTCGGGTGTCAGGTGGGAATTGCAGCTTCACCCCTGGCCTCTGTGTCTCATGTCCTACCAGCATCAATGCACTGCTCTTTCGTTCGGCACTTTTATGCATTTGGATCTTAATACATACCTTCAACCTGCGAGGTGCATTTATTTGTTTCTAGGATGCTCCAAAGATGAGACCAGCTCCCTGCTGCAGATTAAGATGTTTGGGTGGCTTTTTTTTTTTTTTGTGCAACATAAGGATGAAAGTAACTTTGGATTCATTTCTTCCCTTTGTTTTAAAAACAAAGCGTGCTTGTGACAATATTAAATCACTATGAAGCATGGACAACATCAACGTTGCTGTGTAATTGTGTCAGCTGAGAACAATACAAATCCTTAGATCTCAGCTTTAGGAGGTGATGGGAATACCTATGTGAGAAATACGTCTCGTGCATCAAAGGGTACAGGTCATATGTGGCCAGCACACCAGTAAGCTCCATCTCTGAATATTTCTGATTTGTTTTTGTTGTGAAATCTTGCTGTACTGCTGAGGGAACTGAGAACTCGGCGTCATACCAGGCATCTTGTAAACCTGATGGAACACTGGCACAGGTGGGCAACAGGCTGTTAGTAGGTTGTAAAATACTTGTGATAATGGCATCGTTATCTTAGTCCTCTTTGGTGATGTAGACCAATGTTAAAATATTCTCTTCTGAGTTTTCTACTTTCTAAGCTAAATTGCCAAATAAGTCTGGACCAAAACCGAGCTTGGATAGGTTTCTAATACTGTTGACTAATCAGAAGAAGAATTTCTTATTCTTTAATTATTTAATCATTATTGTCTTATTTTGGATTGACTTGAGTCTACACACCTGACCCTTGTCAAAGTCTTTACTGATTCAGGACCGAGAAAGCAGTTAGGATCCTTTTACTGAACTAATCCTTAAGGAAAATAATTCTGTGAAGAGAGTAAAATAAATTTTTACACTTTATTTCTAAAAATCTTATTGGAATATCTTCTGATCCCACATACAAACTTTTCTCTGGCTCTGCTCTGACCTTTATATCCATAAAGCTAATTATGTCTGGTTTAGTATTTTAGGTGAGTTTACTTCAAGTGTCAAAACTATGCCCAGTACTGCTTACCTGCAGTTTAGTTGAAGTCAAAGAAATGACAGTAGCTCCTCCTTCAGACAGCAAAAGAGGAAGAGCAATAGTGCTCTTTTCCCTCCCAACTTCCAAGTGGGCATTACAAATTCTGGAAAAAAAAGGTATTTTAATGTATGAATAGTATTTATATACTAGAACTCACCTGTAAATTGAAGTGAAGCCACATAAAACGCGTAATTCTAATCTCCTTGCAGGTTTTCAGTTATTTTTGGTTTTTTATGTACATTTGGTCTTTTCTCCAGACAAGAGATTATTGTAAAGCAAGGAATGCTATTAATCCCTTCCAATGATAGAAAAATAAAGCACAGAGGTGCTGAGTAACTTATGCTGTGAGAATGTGTTTCACACCACCTGACAATAATCACCTAAATGTCCTTTATAGTCAATAGTCGCCTTCAGAGGGCAGTTCATTCTATTTCAGGAAGGGATGAATCAGCCGCTACAGTTACCTTCTTTCTGTTGAGTACCAGGAGGTTTGGCAGCTCGTTTGGAGGAGCTTCAGGATAGCAAAAACGAGGTGATTTGAGATACACTGTTAGTCTTTAACAAGGCTGCAAGTAGGATCTAGAAATAATCATAGAATGCTGGTAGTGTGTATATGTATAGTGTTAACATGAGCTGCTAAACTATTCTTCGCATTTAAAACGTAGCATCTGGTTTATTTTTCATGAATTCCATACATTTTATTCTAATTAATTTACGATCTCTATCCTGTACATTTCCAAAGGCTAGGGGTTTTTTTGATTCAGTAGTTATAGTATCGAATTAGCTGAGCAAAATATGTGAAAAAGGAAGCCAGCCATGATTTATGGATCAGTGCTATCCAAGTGCCATTGTTCCTACTAGAAGACAAAATGCTTCTGTTTCTTATTAAAGCAACTTTGTGATTGACCAAGGATAGCCATTATGTATACAAGTCTCTGTTTTTTACTTCTGCGTGATAATTAGTAGCAAAGAACCTGAATGAAATACTGCTAATAGTGTGAACTGATCTGTCCTTTGCAAAACCTAGCTGTATCTAAACAATGTTCTTAGAAGCAAGATCCAGTTGTATAATTATTTGCAAAATTTCATGTTCATGCCTCCAAATATATCACTAGTGGCTCCTGCCTCATTGATGTTTTACTTAGTTTAGTTTGAGTCTGTATATAGTTAATGTACAGTTTTGATTTCAATACAGTATTAATTAGAATTGTAATATGTTTTATGAGTTTGGGATTTTATGGTTAGTTGGCTAGACCACCTTTCAGAGGCTGCTTATTTGCATATATTTAAATATTTGTTTTGACATCCCAAGTTGTTTAACTTCTCTGCTGTCGCGGGTTAGGGCTGGGCCGGCCACTAAACACGGACAGATGCTCTCTAACCCCCTCTTCCCCCACCCCCTCTAAAACTAGAAGGAAAAGGGCATGAGGCAGAGAGACTTGCAGGTTAGAGAACAAGAAGTAGAACAGCTTTAATGAAACAATAATGGAAGTAATAGTGAAATGAAAAAAAAATAAAGAACCATATACAACTATATATAAGCCTGATATTGAACCCGACTTCCCCCTCTCTGTGACAGCAATCCCCACTGGTGCCGCAGAGCAGGCGGCACTGGGGCAGCCCGAGGCTCAGCGGTGGTGGGAGCTGGACACAGGGAGCTGGATTTGGGAACTCAGGATCCAGATCAAAAGCAGGAGGTCAGATGGAGTCCTCTCTGGACACCAGCCCTTGCAGAAAAGGGAAGAAACCCTCGTGATCACTCAGTTTATACTAAATATGGTGTATATGGTCACCTGTCCTGTCTATTAGCCCCCGGAGGTGCAACCTCTTACTTCCTTGTGACCCCTCTTACTACCTGGCCCCCACAGCTGACTCACAGGAGCCAGCAGTGGCCTTGGTCACTGTAGGAATAAGTATCAGCAAGAGCCTTTCTGCATCCCAATCCCAGGCAGTAACTGCAAACATCAGGTGTTATCACTGCCAGTAGCAGGCACTGTCTGCAGAAACATGCTGCTGACTTCAGAAAGTGCAGCCTTTTAGAAGAGACTAAACTGGAAAGTAAAAATCTTTCAACAGAATTTGGGGTTTTATCTAAAACCAGGACACTCTGCTTGTAGAAAAATCCTGCTGTTAGAATCTCTTGTGATGCTTCAGCTTTCTTGATGCTAATATGGTAACTTTTCCCTGCCTCTATTGCCTTCGCTTTTCAGGGCCAGTTCTTTCTGAGCATCAGTAAGTTAAATGCGTCTGGGATGATCGTGATAGCAAGTATGACATTCATCAAGTTTATTACAGAACAGCAGCTCAAAGATTGTTTCTTAGTATTTCCTGGAAGCTTATTTGTATATTGTGTACTTTGGGTTTTTTGTGAGTAGATACTCGTATTAGAATCAATATCTCCCTTATGTCATCCTTCCAGGGCTTTTAACCAGACACATGTGAAAATATATTATTACTTGAGCTTTCCCAGCACACTCTAGTCCACATTTCATTTCTTCCTGCCAGCGATCTTCTTCATTTTCTCAGTCAGGCAAATAGACAAGCCTTTTAAAATGCAAATATTGATATTTAAAATAATAGGGTTTTGTGCAAGAGAAACGTGAAACATGAGAGAAAATTTCACTTCACAACCTCAGAACTTCTCTAGGAGCTGATATAAGCCAGGGTTGCGTGGCGAAACAGTGAGGGGAGCAGGAAAGCAGCAAAGATACTCACTTTACTTCCATCTATTGTTTTCTGGGCCGATGAAAATAAGTAACACTTAGTTTCAGCTGACTGCCTATATTGAATGTTATTAAGCAGTGTTCTTTCTCTGAGCATCATGCACCTGGCTTTTTTATTTATTGGCTGAAGTGGCTATCACAGGCAAAATTTCAAAGTACTTTGAGATCTTCTTAGAGCAAGAATACCTTAGGCATGTAAAATAGTTCATTTTGGAGGCTGTGCACTGATTGGTGCTTTAATGAGGTCACTTGTTTGAAAATTTTACTTCATTTTGTCCAGCTTCCGTGTCAAAATAACTTTTTTGTGTGGTGTTACCTCAAGTCAGAGAGAGCTCTGAAGTGAATGTTCTCCTTCATATGAGAACACCAGAAACAACAGTTTCAATTTCTAAACCTACATTTTGGTAGAACACAGTGATTCTTGGAAGAAGTAGAAAAATGCCTCAGGTTGAGGGGTTGAGACAGACAGAAGTAAAGGATCTGAGAATCAGTCTTCTTCTCCTTCCTGTCTGTCATTGCCTTTTTTTTTTTTTTTTTTTTGTGGGGGGGGGACTGTCTTGACCTTACTTCACATATTTACCAGTAATGTGTAATAAATGCTGGGTCCTGAGGGACACTCTGTCTTCCAGGTTACTTTACATGCCTCCTGGTCTTAGGAGGCTTCTAGTCCCACTGGATATGGGTCTCCTCTTTCCACACCACCTGTCAGCCCCACCTGCTCGCTTGGCCCCAGGGGAGGAGCAATCCCAGGGGAACCCTTGTGCAATGTACAAGGCCCAAATACAGGAGGAACTCTTCTCTGCAACCTCACAAGAAAACCTTTTGGCAACCACACAGTAGGCTGGGAACAAAAGAGCAAGACAGATAATGCCCTTCAATCTCTAGTAATGTCTTTTTAGTCAAGATTCAAAGTTCACCCTTTATTACAACAGGTATGCTTTCATCTTGATATGCATACTTAGCATTGATACATAACAAACCTCAGTAACAAATGATAATTTTAACTTTTTTGTTCGGGAAAATATTTCTTTTTATATGATGTGTAACGTTAATCTTTTCATGATGGTGATGCCAGAGTGGCATGAAGGTTGTGCATTTTCTTTGACTTTATTGTGATGGATGTGTTATTAAGACTTTAAATGATGCAAACATCTCAACTACATAAAGAAGTAGAGGTTAGAAGGTTTATTACCCAAGATCCATATTGTGTCTAGACTAAACATAGTAATAAGAAACCACAGAGAATAAAAATTAACCCAAGTGGAGTTCAGTTTGCAGTAGACACAAATTAAATTGGGATAAATCACTACAGTTAAAAATATTGAAGGAAAGAGCATAAAGTGCAATCTTCAATTACTTTTCCTGCAGCTGAAGTTATTACAGCTGAAGTCCACTTTGCAGTAGGAAAATGAACCACAGTTGGTGATGGCATTGGTGTGAATAGATAAGGAATGCAAAAATCCTGAACTGGTACTGTGGGCTTATATTGCCTGCCAGAGGCAAGGAAGGAACTCATTTGCTACCCAGGATATGTAACTCAGCTCTGGATTTGTTTTAAGGCACTAGAAACTGAACACAATTAGCAGTAAACTAAAATGAGGAGCACTGGCACTCTTTTCAGTATTATCTGCTGATTGTCTGGTGCATTTCACGGACATGATCAGTGTTACCACACCGTTTCTAAGGTCAAATTGGTTGGCATGATTCAGGTGTGGGTGTTTTCTTTTTTCTTTTCTATGGTGTGTTGTTGATGTCCTAAATCCATGTGGGAATTTGCCTCGGGACTGTTGTCATGTAGGAATACAGGCAATCTTTGTATTTTCTCCTCATGGCATGGTTGTAGCCTTTGAACTCTTAGAATAATTCTACATTTTGTGATGGGAAGGGTGGAAGTGTGTTCTGGGGGTATGGACAGTCAATACTTGTGGATCTTGAGACTCCTTTTCAGATGGTGTTTAATTCAATAGCTTCATCCTGTGTGACGTCCTTCTACTTAATATTCATCACCTTTGCTAGTGACTTGCAATTTGTATTTCTGTGAATGAAGAGCTGCTTGGCAGTCATCAAGCTTTGGGAGGGATTAATTGCAAAGGGTCGCTGATCTTCCACTGTGTTCCCCGGATATGTCTGATGCCTGAGAGCCTTCAACAGCAAATGAGACCTGTTCTTGTAACAGGGATGCTCAGTTTCCCTATGTTAAACTCTAAAACTTCTAAGCACTTTCCTCAAGACTTGATAAATGTAATTCTCAATCCATTTTGCCGTCTCCCTTTAGTATTTATATTGTCTCTTACGCTGTGCTACCACAACATTTGAAATATTATTCATTGAAATACAAATAGGATTTTTCAATAGCAGAAGAATCATAGATATATTAGAGAATTCAAAACATAACTTGCTTTTGTTTCAATTGGAATTACATACTTGAGGGATATGAAAAATCAGACCCTGACCATAAGAGACTGGAAACGTGAGTCTTGTTGGCAAGTCTCTACAGACCAGTACACTTCCCTGTTTGCAGTATCTGAGCCAGATCCAAGGTGGCACACATTCGTGTTGGCAGAGAGAGACTAAGTCCTGTCAACAGAAGAGTTGCTTTACTGTGCTAGAGTTAGGTAGCACTGCCACCTCTGTGCTATCCTGAAGTAACCCAGTACTGGGGCTGAAGGATCCAGCCTGTAGCATGTATGTACTTTGATTTATTCCTGCCTCCCCCCTACCCCGCCAATGGCATGTGTCTTTCTCAGGAAGCTTTCAAAGTGCACCTACCACCGTTTTTAGCTTTCAACCTCCTTTTCAGGCAACAATTTTATTCTTGTTTTACTGCATTTATTAGCAGTTTATTAATGTTTTTAAAGGAATTTGTAAAAAGGCAGAAGTCCCCCTTTGCTGATTTTTGATTATCCAATAAAACTGCTTTTGAACCTCAGTTTAGTCTAATCGCCGAATTATGCAACCCATTGATACAAAGCTTATTCGTGTAATAGCACATGCGTTTAATGGGACAGAGTCAAGACATGTGAAACTAATGTACGTAAGAAGATTATGTGCATAAGCAGTATGTGCTCGGAATGGGTAGAGTCCCTGCTATATTCACCGCAGGTAGCAATGAGCTTCATCACTTAGCAGAAGAAAAGCCAAGTCCTTCCAGCATGAGGAAAAGCAAAGGAGTCTTTTGCAAATGGCTTTCTTGACTGCCTTCCTACGGCTAATTCACTGCAAAGGCCAGAGGAAATGACCTTTCTTTTACTCAGTAAATAATAGTATGAGAAATTTGTACTTAGAAAGGGTGTGCCTAAGTGCCTGTTAAGAACACTTTCCTTTGGGGCTTGATGATGGTTTTTCAGGGAGCATGGGGCTGTGAAGAAAAGCAGTCTGGGCAGTATTTAGACAGACAGACAGACACACACACACACACACTCCCCCAATCAACTTAATGTGAGTCAGAGCAATCATTTGAATACTTAGGCAGAACTGCTGCTGCCCACCAAATAATTTGGATGTGTCAGTCAGCATGATACTGAAATCATCCATCAAAGGAGTATAGCATGCGGCCCTCGCTGTGCCAACTTGAATGTGCCAGTCATGATTTCTCACCTCTTTTAGGAAAGTTCTGGGATTTTCACTGACTTTGATTTTTCTGAGCCAAATTGTCATCGGGTAGACATCTGAATAGCTTCGTTAAAGTCACTGGCTCAATATCAAGTTACTTCAGATGAAAATATTCCTATAGCCCAGAGTGTTTAAAGGCTGGGGTTGTAACTGTCCTTTACACACAATGTTGAGAAGAACTGGAAGAAAAGTTTGCTGAATGCTCTCTCCTTTTAAATGGCAAGTAGGCCCAGCCACTACCTATTCCTTGTATATGAAGGCTGGAAGTATCAAAAGCCTGTTAAAACAAATTAACTGATTTCAGGCTCAGCCTGCATTTAGTTAAATTTTGTGGCACCGATGATAAGTTATTTGAGATACTCCTGCTTTAAGGTTGTTTTAATGATCTCGGAGTGCTAAGACGTAATCATTCTCTAATAGCTCATTGTTCCCTCTATTAACTCAAATTTTCCCATCTTTCTTCTTGGTGGTCATGTGTTATAAGCCAAATAAGGATTCTCAGCTGCTTTTTAAAGCTATTTATAAACATCAACTATATATTTAATACATCTACATTTATTTACATATTTGATTATATATTTGACAGACATATTATATAGTCATTTTTCAGTAAATGGCAATGTGCAAACAGCATGAATGAGTATCTTCTCACTATAATTATGAGTTGCAAAAAATGTCCCTCGCTTGTATTAGGCGAGTGTCATGAGATCCCCTGGAAATGAGCTCCGGAAGACAGAGATGGCTATTTTTACATTACATTTCACAGCATGAGACTTTTAATCTCTGAATCTAAAATATCCAAATGACCCTGAACTGCTCATTTTAGATTAAAGTGGTAATGATCCCTTTGCCATGAAGCAGTGACATTCCATCCTTCATCACAGTGTGCATCACAGCCGTAAAGGGGCTGTGATAAATAGTTAAGGAAATTTGTAAAAGGAGATTGACATTACAAAATAAACACAGTTAGTGAAGTGAGATTAGTGTTGACATGAAAGCTCTTATCAACTGCAAGACTAGGTATAGAGAACCAGATTTCATCTGTGATGTCACCTGTCAATGACCCTTGATTCCAGCTGGAGACGTGGCGTGCAGGATTCGGCATGTGCTCAGCAGTCAGACTGCTGGCACCACATTGTCAGAAATACCATCTGAAACCTGACAAGTGAGAACATAAGGAGGTGCATGCCTGTGTGAATTATGCTGAAGCTCCTTGAGATATTACCTGGAAGGTGTGCAAACCTCGACCATTGCTGCTATGGCAGCCAACGCAGTTTCAGCTTCCTGTGCTGGAGCCGAATCTGCTCTGGACACTGATGGCTGCGGTGCAGCTGATGTTCAGCCTCAAATATACCTTGTCTCCTGGTGGGCCTGTCAGCCCACCCAACCTCCAGGTGCATGTCTGTCTGGACATTTTTGGGATCTGGTAAACCACTATCTGGGTATGGACTAGGAGCCAAACAAACTCTATTTTGATACAGTGAGTGTAACTTAATTAAAAAGGTAACTGTCATTTTCTTGAAAAGAATATAAAAAATAAGGGGTTTGAAGAGTTTCTGATAAAGTTCATCTGATAATGATAGTAAAATAAATAAATGAAATACAAGGAAAAAAAAGCAACTATTTTAGAAGAGGAGTTATCCTTCTGGTGAAACCAGTTTTAAGTTGCGTATCTGATGCTAGTACCAGCTGTCCCGCTGCATGCATTTCTATACAAGAGGAAACATGTTCATATTCTGGAAGTGCAAGCAAAGACTCTTGAAATGCAACAGAATGCAAACACTGAACTTTATTAATAGTCACATAAATGAAAAGAAGCTTATAAGGGAAAATGTTCGTCATGGTTTCTAAAGAATGAACAAACATGAGAGTTTACACAATGAAAAAGATGCATGCAACAAGTGTGTTACCAGGTTGGAGTTTTTGCATCCCTGTAGTTTGCTTTAGCCTCATTCGTCACGTGCTGCGGATGTTTCCGAAGTGCTTCTGGGATCTCCGAGTATGGAGCATCCAGAACTGGTATGAGTCCAAAGGTCTTCCCTGAGGTTAGGTTGCCTGGGCTTCACTATATGCTGACATTCTTATACAGACACACCAGTCTATCTAAGCCTGTAACTGAAGTCATGTCATGCTAGGCTAAAATTAAATTATCAGGTATTATCTCCGTCTGTAAGGTTCCCTTTCTGTGTTTTCTCTAGGAGATTGTCAGCTATAAATGAACAAACCTGCATATTTATTTTTTTAGTTTATGTAACAAAATTCAGTGCAAGATTGTTAGCTGACTTACACCAAATTTTCCCATCAACTAAAATCATTATTTCCCTTCCACCTCAATCCTTAATAGAGTTAAAATCTTAGGTTCTCACCAAGGTGTAAGCAACTTGTATTTTCTCAGAATTAGTGTGGGACAGAAGTCATCAGCAGGGGAATAACCTTTTACTGAGGGGCAAGACTCCATAAATCACCTTGCATCACAGCAGGGTAAGGGGGTGCATTTCAGCAGTCAGAACAACAAGCTTCTGGGCACAGTAAATGCAAAGTAATTTCAGGTACCTTTCCTTGTACATCTTGTGCTGTCATTTAATAACATGGGAAGAATCAGCGGTTGAAAAAAAAAGCCCACATCTTCTGAACTGCTCTAATTTAACATTTAGTAATTGTGATTTTTTGATGCAAAAATACAGTTTGTTTGGATTTTTTTAATGTTTAAAGGGGAAATTAATACAACTTGCTTGCAATATGAGCCGAGATGGGATCTTACAGGTATGTGGCTAGGGTGCTGTAGCAGGTTCTAATGGGATGACACAGACCAGGTGTGCATTCTGGTAAGAGCTCTACAAAGTCCACGTGCTTCTTTTACGTTGCTGAAACTTAGCTACTTCTGCAACAATTTAGAAGAGCATAACTGTGCACAACAGTTTATGACAGAATGAAAAATAGCAATTTAAACCGTATGAGCAATTTGGGAAAAGAGGACATTATAACTACAGTAGCTGGGCATTTACTGAGAGGCTGAATTAATGTCCTTGTTCTTCTTTAAAGTGCTGTTGACATTTAGTTGACCAAAAGTTATATGAGCCACTAAAACATACTTGAATAGTATTTTCTGGGAGCACGGTATATGGAGATGCTGCTACATTGAAGGGAAGAATAGTCCTTTGAAATAGCCAGTATCACTGTGATCAGTCTTTTAGGTAGAATTGATACTTTATTTTCCTGTATTAACTCTGTGAATTGATGGGATTTCAGATTCGGGAAGCAGGCTAAATGTAAATTGCACAGATTTTGTAGCTGGGAGAGCAGACAGTTGCTTTGCTACCAACACTTCTTTATAGACTTCTGTAGATCAATTCATCTCTAGGCATTTGTTACACTGGCATGAGGTTTTAGTGCTCAGCAATAAAATTTTCTAGTACAGGTTTAGGTAATGAGCATCTTTTGTAAACTCCAGATACTGTTTCTTGCTCGACTCTCAGCCTTCTGGCTGGTGTGTCCTGGTCTGCCCAGCTCCTTATTTTGCATCCTGTGCCTTTTGACCATTCACTGCCTTACATTTTTTGTTACTGCCAGGTCCCAGCCTTTTTTTTGCTTCTATACCTATTCCTGCTTCTTATAGGGTTTTGGTTTTGGTTTTTTTTTTATTTTTTTTTTTCCTGAGCTTGATCCCTTTTTCTCTTACAAATCCCTTCCTTTTATCATCCTGTGATCTGGGAATGATATGGATTTCTTGTACATTGTGTGTGGGTACAATAACTGGATGCCTAGTCTGCACAGTAGCTCCAAGTGCAGCCAAGTTCTTCTAAGACATACATTTTCAGTGTAATGAGGGAGGACTGTCTATTTACAGAAGAGACTATGTCTAAATTGTTCTTTGCACACATGGCTCTACTCTGCCCACCTGTCCCCCAATGCCTTTCCTCAGCATACTTAAAATATTCTAGCACCTAGCAAGAACATCGGACATGTTTATGAGACAACACCCATGACACAGAAGTAGTGGAGCTGTGAAATAAAGAGTTAGAAAAGGTTAACCGTATCTTTCCTGCTGCTTTATATTGTAAATCTAATCTTTCTTGCACCTAGGAGAACAGACTGCTGAAGAGTGTGATTCCTACAGCTCCACGGTAAATCAGTCCCCCCACCCCAGCTGACAAACCCAGACCCTGTAAGCCAGTTGTTCAAAACTAGCAAGTGCAGGAATTAGATCATTTCACAATTCCAGACTTTTTTGAAAAACTGCATTTGTTTGAATAGAAGGAATATGTTTTCCTATAGGTTTTTCTCTCCCATCTACAACTGGTTCTTCACTGAATCTTTTGTCTTATGCAGAAGCATGGTAAGTTTGCACACACAGTACAAGGTGCCTGGGTGGGAGAAAGCTCCAGCCTAATGTGTTATTTTATTATAATAAGCTCCCTTAAGAGCACAACTTTATGCTTAGATCTGAACAGAGACATAAGTATTTTGCAATCTGGTATTTGAGGTAAATACATTAATGGTATAGTATGTTGCTGGCTGCTAATACAAGCAAACAGGCAAGCCCAGTAAGCTTTGAATTGTTGCAGTTTCCCTTCAGTGGCCTTGGGAGAGGCTTTGTGGAGTGTATGATTTTAAAAATAATGTATTCCTGAAAAGTTCATCTCCTTCTGGAAAAAAACAGATTTTAGTGATTATTGATGTGCTACACCCCTGCAGTGAAATACCAAACGGGCCTTCAGTTACACCTGGTGTTTGCCTCAAGGCTCTGGTTTGGTAGGATTTCTCCAAGGTAGCTCCGTTCTCTTGGGAATTAATTACAACCTGTTGATCACAGACTCTGCAAATGGCCACAGGCAGCTTCTCATTCCTTCTCTGACAACCAGCTCTTTTTAACATATTTGCATCTTTTGGTCAGCTGCTACTTAGTTTTGTCACCAGGATAGGCAAAGCAGCTTATAGTCAATGTTTTCCAACTTTTCATGTGACTACTTCTCTCTTTCTGTCCTTGTTCTTCCTTGTCATGAAAATATTTGAATGATCCCAATCCTATTTTAAAAGAGGAGAGAAATAAAAATCATTATTCTTTTATCTTATTTTGCTTTATTTTTTAAATTGAAGTTGTGTTTACAGAAGGCTACAAGAGCTTCTTAGGTGGCCTAAGAGTGATTGTCTTTGGAAAGTGTTTTATATAGGACCCAATGTGAAGTATTAATACTATTTCTTTATAATTCTATGAAGCCTGGAAGCATTATGGATCCAATACTTAATGTACTAAGCACAGTGCAAGCACAGACTACAGAGTTCTCTGATACTGGGTGGTGTTTTTTGTTGTTGGGGTTTTTTTTCCCAAATATATTCTTCATTTAAATAAATGGTAAATGAGGCTCCTAGTTAATGAAAATCTTGAGCATGCAAGAGCATGAATGGCCTAACTTTCTAAATATTATCAACTTTTCTTGTTGGTTTGAACTTCCAGTTAATCACTAGATAGAAAGATGGTAGTATAGTTTGTTTCTTGTATCACCCTATTGCAATTTCTGTCAAAATACGAATGTATGTGAAATACAGAATCTGCATTTTAACAGTAAGCCTTTGTACGACATGTGGTGTGCTAACTTATTTCCAAGCTTATGTTTATATTTCTGCAAATGATGCTGCTAGGCAAAAACTTGCAGTGCTGTTTTAAAAGCCCTGGCTTGAGTTTTTTTAAATTGTTCTTGTGAGTGTATTGGAAAAACCACAATAACCATCACTGACTCTGTGGCTGTAAAGTAACTGGATTTATATCACATAATGCCCTGTTTTACTTTGGTAATAACTTCAATGACTTCTGGAAAAATATGATCATGTTTCACTTGAATTGAAGTATTTCTGGATGCAGAACACAAGAACCAAGATATACTTCACTGATATTTAAAAGGGAAAAAAGCCTTTTAGTATAAGGAAGCCAAGTAATAAGGCTGCTTTGTTCTTCTCAGACACGCTGCTGCTAAATACCACAGACTGAACAAAGCACACGATAAACACAAGCATGACCTAAACACAAGCAATCTCTGATACTTCAGATAGCGTGCTATAATCTTATCTACATTTAGGGCCAAAATGAGAAAGACAAAAATGTTTGTGCTAGATTAATAGCTACCTGTCATTTCAAGCTTTTATAAAGAGGCTTTTAAAAAGAAACTAAGAATCCTGAAATCTAGAAGTCTTGGAAAGAAATGCTGGAAAAGTTTCTGGAGAGACCTGTTTCATCCTGTTATACCTGGCAGGGTCATATTGTACCTCAGCAGCTGGACAGGAACAGATGATCAGGCTGGCTTTTTGCCTTTTGGGCAGCACTTTGGTACAGGAGAAAGGAGGGAGCCTGAGAAAGCTAAGTGGAAAGTACAGATTTCCATAATGCAGATAAACTTTGGGACATATGTACAGAGAAATCCTTCTCTAAACATCTTTCCCGTGTCTTGCTGCCCTGCCTCACTTTGTCTTCTCTCTTCACTCTCTGTGTGCTCTCCTCACTCTCTCCGTGCTCTTCACTCTGTTCTCTATTCTTCCTTTTTTTTCTTCCCTAGGAGTTATCCACTAAATCCCGAAATCTTATCAGAAGAGAAAATTTTCATTGGAAAAACCATTTCAATTAATGGACTGCCCCCCAACTAATCCTACCGTTTTGTCTTATTTAAATGACTTCACATTGCTCACGCACTTCTCTTTGTTCTGTTCCCTTTATTCTTCTGTCTCCTCATAAACCCTCACTCTGTGGCTGGGCCCACGTGTCCTGGCTGTGTGCCTTTCGCATTGCTGAGCCTTGCTTTAGAGAACCATTAAGAGCTTTGTGTGCTTATTTCATTGCAAGATCTGGTCCATCTGCAGCAGCCTTTACCAGGTGAAGACTGCATCTTTGCCATCTGTCTGTCTGGTGTTGTTTAATCTTGTTGAGGCAGTTCAGTGAACCTCGAAGATGAGTGTTTTGCCCACCAAAGCATCTGATCTTCCAGGTTAACATCTTATGCTTTGATATTCAGGCAAACTCTGTATACGCAATAAGGGTGCTTCAGCTTGCTTTGAAACAAAATCTTTTCTGAAGTGGGATTTGTCTTGTAGGAAACCGGGTTTATCAACTTATATAACAGTTAAGAAAAACATGAGGCATCCCCACAACTTGATCCTCCACTTAGTGTGAGACTGTAACAATTTTTCCTTCTGTGTTTTATCTAAACCTGTGCTTCCTTTTTTTCAGTGGATACTCCTGAGTTGCTGAAAAAGGGTGACTCCATTTTGATTTTTGATTCTTTCAAAACTTTTAAATGAGTTTTTTAATTAATCTTAGCAACAGATTGGCTGGTCTCATTAACTTGCTGGGAAAAAGATAATGAAGTATCTTTTGATTTAGCAAGGCAATAGTAAATTATAAAGAAAATGGAAGATATTCCTGCTATCTTTTAGTGTGAGGGACAGGTTCTGAGGTCTCTGTGATTAATAGACATAATTAGTTTACAATGGCTGGGAAACAAGGTTATCTGATTTTGTGATTTACTCTACACCATCAGTGGCCAGAATCAATAAGATAATGATCAACTTTTGCCTCAGTGTGGGGATGGAGAAGAGGGACACAGAAGCAGCTATTTATAGCTTTTCTTTTTGGTCACCATCCATGCGATAACTGATAATTGTTAATGCTGGCCTTAGATGCTGTGGAGTGTCTTACTCACAGTAGCTGTGATTCATTGATTTTGGAAAAGTAGCTGAAAGTCCTTCCAAGGCATACTTTATCACCTGCAGTAAGATGATATATCACTGTTGGCCTTGAGGGTCAGTTTTGTGATATGTATAGAAGATATTTAAGCACAAACAAGGGACTGTATGGCTCTGTTTCTTCAGGAGCTATTGCAGAGTACCAGCATAGCTTAAAAATAACTGTTGAAATAGTGTCTACACTATCCATGACGATACAGAACTCCTGGAATGTCTGTTTCGAGCTTCTGAGCAAGCTATTGCTGAAAGAAGTCATATTCAAGCATAATGCCCAGGATTATCATGCTAAGTTTTGGGGACAGGAGAAACAGATGTAGTAAACCAACTTAATATTATGTGAAATTCAGGTCAGTGTCCGAGATATGAATGTCTTGGAAATGAAGGCTAGAAAATATCTTCTGGATCACTAAATAGATACTTTCATACTCTAGGAACCCCATCATGTTTAACGATTGATGGAGCTGACCTGAGCACAGTCTGATTTGTGTTTTTACTACGTTTTATTTACATTTAGTTTGAGGGAAATGACAGCAGTCATTACAGATCCTGAATTTTGGCCTATCTGATGCAGAACTAGCATTTGATGTGGCTACATAGAAGATAAAAACTTTTCTGTTAGAAAGGAGACACGGATGTTTCACAACAGAATTCTCAAACAAAACCAAACCCCTACAGTTTAGTGAGGGCCAAGATTTGAGGACGAGTTGGTAAAAAGAAAGGGAAAAGATGTGGCATTTAACTCTCACACCGAATTCTGAGCATTCAACAAAATGTCCATGCTACATGGCATCTGTTTCCTACCGCTCTTTACAAAGTGTTCACCATACTTCTCTGCTAAGTCATGAGAGCTGGGTTGGTTTTTTTTCTATTTTTTATTTTTGTACAAACCTATCCAGCTAAGTGTGTTGGGTTTGAATATCTTTAGGATATTTCAGTTGTTGAAGCAGCTCTTTTCTGAACCATGTGATGTCTGTGGGAGACATTTATCACACGTGTCTAGTGTGGGTAGTACTGCTGCAGGACCATGCAAGCTTTAGAGACCTCTCAGATTTACATACATTGCGTCGTGGTGTGTGGTGCTGGCTGGTGTGTTTTGAAAATCTTACCTGGGCTCAGGCTGAGCATCAAGGATCGAATGTAAACAAGGCTTTGAAACCAAGGTCTTGAAGGACAGGACCTTAATCAGCAGGTGTAAATATGTCCTCAGTAAACCGCTTGCTCAAAGTAAGGTGAAGGTTAAGCGTGTGTTGTGAAGAGCTGTTTTGTCCACTAATAAAGCACTCTGTGCATGCAGCTGTCATTTGAAGCTTTTTTTAACCGATCTTGAAGACCATTTAAAGTATTTTGTAGAACAATTCTTGCAATGGTGTGAAATTTCCCCTGAATTATTCACTTGACAGCTGGAGATGCAGCTGTTAAAAACAGCTCTTTAGGAAGAAAAGAAATTAAAATGGGTAGGGAGAAAAATAATGACAAACCAAGGAAACAGGGAAAATGAAAAGAGTTTGAGTGAAAGAAGCGTGTGCAGCGGAAATGCACTGAGGAATATGCCCAGGAAAAGCCAGATTTTTCTGCTTTTTCTCCTTTTTTTTACCCCCTCTTTAGCTTGTACACATTCAGAGGAGGGGAAGAAAAAAGCAATTTATGCAGCTCGATATCAGACTGCACTTTCCTGACAAGGTCCATCACCCTCAGAAGCCGTGAGTGTTTGAGAAGGTGATGATGCTTGCAAATCAGCTAGCAACAGAAGCAACACTGAGCAATCTGACTTATTTTTAATCAGAAAGGAAACAAAATACCAAACTCCATTTAGGATGTTTGCACGTTGTGTTTTTTAAAGCACTGCATTGTATTAACAAAATGTTATCTAGTTATTATTTATATTTCATTTATAGGCTGTATTATTGACATTATGGTAATACTTCAGAAATCAGTCAGACATTGGCACACTGTGGTATCAGGAATTGTACTGTTAAGTAACAAATCCTCTTTTCCAAAAAACTGGCTATGAGGCAGAATGTGGTAGATGTATCAAACAGGCCAACATATAGAAAAGAGAATGGCCAATGAAAAAAGACATGGAATTGATTAAGAAAGCAAAGCTCCAGCAAGGTGGCCCAACAAAAGGCTTGGTAAACCTTGTACTGTGATTCATATTCATCGGGAGCTGCAGCAGGCAAAGGCAGGGCATTACTTGGGACACATCTTACATACTAAAATGTTGAGTTTGGATCTCAGTAAGAGTGTGAGAATCTACAAATTGTTTAAGTTTTAACGTAAGAAACCCCACATCTGTGTGTGAAGAGTTGTGGTAGAAGCAGATTCGTGCTGGGACAGGTATGGCAGGGTGAGAACAGTTTAGGTAAGAGATCTGCAGCCTTTTTCTGATTCTGCAGAGTTCAGATGCTTTAAAATGCTACCTAAACTTCTAGCAGAGTTTGGAGAGAGGAAAGTGATTATATCCTGGTCATTCAAAACATTCTTGAGGCATTTCACATGGAGTTTGGCTTTAGTTCTCCACTTCAGTAGAAAAATTACTTCACCACATTAACAGAGGTGCACTGGCACATACCTGGTATGACAAAGGAGAACTGAGCTAGGCTACATGCGGCCATGAAGGTTATACGCACTCCAGCTTGTTGTATGAGCTGTTTGCATGGTACTGCTGCAGAGGGGGTTGGTTGGCTGGTTGTTTTTTTTCCCCTCAGCATGTATATTTGATGTAGTTTCTGCAGAATAATACTTATTTGGGAACCAAGCAATTCTCACAAGTCTTTAATTTCCTCTGCCTTTACTGTTTTTTAATCCTCACTTATTGCTGCAATTTAATCTTTTTATTTCTCAAACCGAACTGCTTGTTCCTTAAAACAGTTGACCCCTTGATTAATTTACATTCCTGGCGTTCTCATGGCCTTAGGGATTGCATGGTATTTATTTACTAGGTGGAAGGGCCTCATGGTGTTCCTTGAACAATGGTTCTGTTTCCACTGTGGTAATCCACCAAGCTCTTACAAACTGTAGTGATGTAGCATGTTATCCCAAAGACATAGCTTAACTTTTCAGACCAATAGAGAATGATCATCAGCCAGAACAATCTAGAAGTGATCAGTCTGCAAGTGTGGCATCGAACTACTTTGGAAAGAGAAACGAAATAACTGTGCTTCAGGACTGAGACTTCCTCAACAGTTGGCTAGCTATATTACATAGATTTAACAAAAAAAAAAACAACAAAACAACGTTGGTGCTAGCCTTCTGTGAAGAAAGCTTGGGATTCAATATAGAACTTTCCTAAAGAGAAAGGAAAGCAGTTTTCTTGAAAAGGTTTTTCTCTCTCTTAAAATCCTTTTTCCTGTGAGTTAAATTATTTTTAGTAAAGTTTCAGCAAGGACTTTGAGAGAATAAAATTATTTTCTTGAGCTTCAGCTATCTTTGAAAAACAATCACAGTCTAATTCTAAAGGTGAATGAGTAGAGGGAAATTTGTAAAATATCCAATTGACTGGGAATAATAGCTTCTACTTCTGGTAAATATTTACTTGAGAGACTCCTATTCTGACCCCTGAAATGGGAGGATCAGTTTCAGTTTCATTGCAAAGCATTTTACAAGAAATAGTGAAAAATAGAAGCAGTACCTTGGGAAATACATGGAGAACATTGTGTGCTGTCTAGTGATGTTAGTTAACAGTTGATGCAATGCTAAAGTCGAACTGGGGCCGACATAAAAGTTGAGGATGGGGGCCATGCTGGAAAAACAGAAGAGGGGAGTCTGGGAAACGAAGCACTGGAAGTGCCTGTCATCTCACACCCTGCTGCTGCTCAGGGAAGGTGTAGGGTGAATCTATCCCAGGTACACAGAGCAGACTAAGCAGTGTACCAGAACGCTGAGGAAGGGTGTCTGTCACGCAGAGGGACAGGCAGTTCCTCCATGTTCCTCTCCCTCAGTTTACCCAGGCTGGCTCCTTGCTCTGAACAGATCAGCACCCAAGCCCCCTTTTCTTGTCTGGCACGTTGGTGCTTGTTAAGACTGTTCCCTCTGTCTCGCTTGCAGTTGGACCAGCTGCAGTCTGTGACCTTCTGGTTCTGCACAGGTTGCTGCATTTAGAAACAGCTCATGCTTTGGCATCAGTTCGTCTTGCTCCCTTCTGGTTTGCTCAGAGGCTGAGGAGTCTGGCAAATCTCCTTTGTAACTCACACCTCCAACTGCAGCAACTGTAACAGATGCAAGCTGTACTTTCTCTGCCACTCTCGACTGCTGAATTGAGTTTAATAGAGGTTCTGCAGAAGTTGGAAGACATTTTTGTTAAATGTGTGCATCTTGCTTTGCTGCTGCGATTCGCAGGGCAGCAGGTATCAGCCGCAGAAGGGAAGGAAAAAGGCATAGCCTGTCCCTTTTGGAGGACAGCAGCAGGGCTCTGACTTCAAGTTTGTTTGACGATACAGGTGAATGCATGCCCCAACCCTGGGATCAGCTGAATTAACCTGGAACTGTTTTGTTTGACCAGATACTTTTAAGTTTCTCTTTACTGTAGCACTTTTAGTAATGGGAAAGTATAGAATACTTTTGCATTCTGTTATTATTTTTGATTCTCTATAAATTGTATGATTATCATTACATTTGAATTTCATATGCTCTCTGACTATGTATGCCTGGTGTATCTTTGTACGTCCTGACGTCAGATGACGTGCTGGATAGTTACCGCAAGTGAGGATCTGTTGACTTTCTTCTCAAAGCAGAAGTGTTAAATCTAATGTCCTGGATCAGTTACAACTTGGATAGCTGATCACTACCTGGCAAAATTTTCCCGTTCACTCAAGATGGCCATAATATTATTTATCTTCTTATCCTAATCAATACTTACACCTGTTGTTGAAGGTTCGCCTCTGCTCCAGCTGAGATATGCCTATGTTTCAGCAACAGATAAAGTAATTCTCAGCTAAAGTCTGTAAATCTGATTGCGCTTATCTTGCAAGTAAATAAATATGAGGTGCTGTTATCCTTCACCCTTGTCTGAACCTTCATGGCAGCAGGAGCACAGGCAGCAATTGAAGGGCTCAGCAGGTGCTGCTACAGAACATCTGGTGAGCTGTGTTGAGACAGGCTTCCAAGTGGTGCTTTCTAGTGGAACTGTTAGAATTACTTGCTCTGTGAGAGTTAGTGCTAGAGATAATTTTTACATGCAAAAAAAAAAAAAAAGAAGAAAAATTATTTAAGC
>NW_009711973.1:20697-39604 GCF_000703405.1 Apaloderma vittatum
GCATGAAGACAAATACAATGAGCACGGCTGCTGAGCCCATCTCAGGATCTTGTGTCTAGAACCACTCTCTCCTTTTCACAACATATCCTGCAAACTGAATTACTTTCTATTCTGGGTGCATGCTCAGCGGGGCTAGTGAATGTAGCTGGCTCAGAAATGGAGGGAAATCTAGAAGAGGGAATTCTAGAAACAGGACAAGAGAAGAGGAAAAAGTAGGAAGAAAGAAATCAGCTTAGTTTGTGATCTCAAAAATATAAATGCAAGCACCGACTCTGTTACTTTTAATCATATGGTTTACACTAGGATTAGTCTCCCTGTAGGAATGCAATTTCAAACCTAAAAATGTTATTGGGTGTGCCGTGGGAAATCTATATCTCAAATGGTTGATATCCTCTTATGAAAGCCTTATGAAGAGGAATCTCATCCATATCTAATCACACACCTAAACCATATAAATGATTGCTTTGAAGAAGGCTTTTGTGCCTGAAAACTTTCCTCTCTCTTGCCACCTTTCCCCCAGCTTTATTGGACAGATTAACAAGAGTAATTGCCTCTGTCTGCAGACTTTGTCTTGTTCAAATCACTCGTAACTGGTCAAGGTAATTGATGTGCATGTTGATCAGTGCTGTGAAAACGAGCTCTGCTCCATTTCCAAAGCAGCTGCAGCGCAGTGCAATGGTGGTGAGTGACACAGCTGACAGCATGCTGCTGGGTGGCGAGCACTGGAAGATTGTCCTTGATAATTTCCCGACTCATGTAAATCAGGACAGTGCAAGTTAGATCAACAGAATTTGTATTGATTTGCACTGGGTACTGTTTTAAATAGTCCGTGAAGCTCTTTGAGAGGGGAAGTGACTGAGCAAAAATTTAAAAAGTTGAGTTATCAAATAGTAGCATCATCATTTTCTCAAGTCTTAAAACTCCCAGTGGAAAAACTATATGCGAGACTTAAGACAAAACAAAAACACTAGAAAGCTTTCTCTGTGGAAGATATTATGCGTGTTAGAATAACTTAAATAACCGTTTAGAGCCATTAAAAAGCCTACACAACAGTGTAATAACAGCTCCATGAGACATTCTGGAGTTGGATAGGAATTCCAAAAATCTAATATGGCTCCTGTCTGTGCTGCAAAATGCAATTTATTTAAGCAATTAGTGGTAAGGGATACTACAAATTAGATCAATCTGACAGCAACAGAAAGTTAATGCTTCTCCTCCACTGCCTCTTCCCAGTTGTGTTTTCAGAATAGACTTTGAAAGAAGGCATACTTACAATAAAAAGGTTATAACAACACACTAGGATGAATTTGGTTATTGCACCACAAAGTTATTTGTATTCACTGCTTCTAGATTGTCATAAGGCACAAAACAACTTTCAAGATTTTTTGAGCCCTGTATCCTATTGAGTTTAACTCAGTTGTAGATTTTGTGTTGGGTTTTTTGTTGTTGTTTTTAAATAGGAGCTGACAGCTAACACTGTCAGGAAATCACAACTTTTATAACGGAAATAAAGACCCAGAAGAAAAATCTGTACAAGATATCTTTGGCTTTACAATGGTATTTGAACCCTTATCAATATTTAGGGTACCTGCAAGCCCTTTCCCCCTCTAAACCCCTCTTGTCTATTGTTTAATAAGAATACTTTATTGAGGTTTTTAGATACGCGTGTGCCCCTTGAGCTACCCATTACTGCAGTTCCGTAAGTAAATTAAGCTGATAAACCCTGATATTGCTGTCCTGCCTTTTATTTGACTCTGATACTCAGCCTTACTCCCCTGCCATTCCCCCCACTCGAGATCCTGTTTTGATATTAGCATTTGTGGCCACGCAGTGAACTACAACAAATTCTGAACTACAGCAGCTTTTTTTTTTCTCCTGGGGATTATTTCCTCATCCAGTTTGCTTACTGCTGCACTGGCACAAAGGAGGGAGCAATTATGGGAAGTGAGCAATTGGAAGAAGGCAGCCTAGAAGACTCTCTGCTTGCTGCAGCAATGATGGCTTATATCAGCTCAGGCTGCTTTCGGAGTTGCAGTCTAAATTAGTTTCAGTAAGTCACATAAACTGTAGTTATAAGGTTCAGCCTAATGCATCGTTGGCACTGTTGGGGAGAGATCCTGCTCTGCCCTGCTATTTCACCCTTATCCTCTTTCCAGGCACAGCTGTGGCTTCCTTGAGCTGGCTTTGGTGCTTGCCAGCCTCAGCAGTGACCTTATTCCAGTTCCTAAACCAGCAGTCACCTGCACTGGCAAGAGAAAGCAAATGGATTTCTGCAAATTACAAAGTTGTTTTGGCTCAGAAAAGGACCTGACAAGCACCAAAGCTAGTATTAAGAAGGGTTTAGGAGCATGTAGTTAAGAGAAGGAACAAGTCCTTTGGACAGTGGTGAGATGCTACATTGGCTCAAAAATAATGGACACAAATAAACTATTCTATTGAACATTCCCAGACAATTAGGCCAACTGGTGCACAATGGCCCATTGACCAGGCTAACAAACTCTCATAAACTCCAAAACAGGCTGGCTGCGTGCAAACTGCCTATTGGGAAATGTCCTTGGAATGAGCTGTCCTTGGGACAGAGTTAGTTATGACCTGCCAAAATTGTAGCAGGCAATGTTTTAATAGTTTTCTAGTATGGATGGTTGAGTTCCAGTGCCTGGGAATGTTCCCAGATGCTTTACATGTAGCCAGCATGTCTAACGCTGTAGGAACCCAGATCCCCAAATACTAAGAATTTACCCAATAGCTTGATGCCCCAAAATCTTGGTTTTCAAGTGTACTCCTTTGTGGTTCTGGAGTTGCTTGGATCTGAAGCCATGTATAAGAGCAACACTTTAGGTGCTGGTGTCCTGACAAATTTGATGACTCTTATTTTGGTTTTCCTATGGATTTTGCTTGTATTAGGTATTCATGTACTTAAGCTTGTCTGTCTGCCTCCAGAAAAATATTCTAAATGTTGAAAGAAACCTCCCTCTGTCCCGTTTAGTGTCTATATTGTCCTCTGAATTCTTTTTCTACACAGTCTAGTCAATTGTCTGGTGTTTGAGCATCCTTTTCCTTAAGTGGTTAAGTATTCTAATAGGTTAAGTGTGGAGCTGGAGAGTGCCAGTAGGCAACAATATCAGCTACCACAAATGATCTGGGGTCTTCCAACTTCTTGAAGAGTCATTGAGCCACATAGAACTTAGCTATGTGCAAGTACACTGAGCGTGCATTGAGCCGTTTTCCCACTGATGTTCCAGAATGCTGTAGCTCACTGGGTCCCTACCCTACTGCAGCAGGAAGCAGCACTTGTAGGCAGATCACTTCCAGAAGATGAATTTCTATATGTCTTTGCGATTTATGTTCCCACTTTAAAGACACCGAATCTCATCAGCTTCAGGTGTAGATGTTTTCGGGTGTTATCAAATGAGAGAGAAATTGTTTGTTTAGAAAATAGTCCTGTTGGTATGAGAAGGAAAGGCTGCCTTTTGCTTTAAGATGGAGTTGCCAATGCCTCCTACAGAGTTAGGGGGGGAATATTTTAAAGCTTATTTTAATCTCATACTTTCGAAGGTGAGACTTTTCTCATCTCCTGTAATGAACCCAAACTTTCAAAGTTTTCCAGACCAGAAAGTTCCAGAAATTACTAAGGTATGAATTCTTCATAATTCTATCAAATCCTTTGCTTGTTCACTTCCATTTTCAACCTCACTGACAATGAAGATTCTCCTTCTGACCTTATTTTCTACTTTTGCTGCCAGCATGCATTTATGACTAAAACATTAATTTATCATTACAGCAAAACAGGTTGAACTAACTAAAAAAAAATTGTATTTACTAACTGATTGAAATATCCAGCTATGGTGATAAACAGATGAAGTAACTCAGATAAAAGATTTATTTTCTCCATATGACTGCAAAGTGCAATATTTTAGAAGCCATATGGCCAAGTTCTGCCTTATGATTGACCTGCTATTCTTTCCAGAGAAGGTAGCAGCTAGGAGAAGGTATGAAAGAGGCTTTATACGCTATAGCAGATGATAATTGTCTTGTTAGCTGAAACTCCAGCAACTTTATCGGATGTCTTTTTACATTTACCTGAATAAATAAATCTTGAAAAGCAGGAAAGATGCATTCTAGCAGGGCCTAACTAAGCACGTCTTCATCACCCACGTTTTGCATTTGTTAGATCCAAGTTTGCATGGGACGGAAGCTGTCCTAAACTGGTGTAAATAGGACAACATAGTAACTTCCCGCATTTTGTGTGCAAAACTCGCACAGTTTGCATGCTGGTAGAGTTGGAAAGGTCAGCCCTGGAAAAACAGGGAAAAGGGGAACAACAAGGGAGGTAGCGTTATTCACTGAATGTGCCTGTATGTGCAGTATCTGCCTTGTGTGAGAAGAACAAAGGATAACTGTCACTGCTTCCACTGGCAAAGGACTCGCGGAGTTGCCAGCTCTTATCATTCCAGCTCCAGTCTCGCACAGGAGTCTTGCCAGGAGCAGAAGGGAGAGTTCAGGGGCTCAGCATGTGCATGGTCCTGATCCAGTTGGGAATTCAAAGTTGTCCCCAGGCAGTCTAGCAAAGGCCCCTGCAACCCGGCTGCAGTCTCCCAGGGGCTCAAAACACCATTGCCTGCCATTAGTTCAGGCTGAGGATGCCCTCTGCTACCCTCCTCCCTGTCACAGCTGTAAAAGGTTCAGTGCTGGTTTGTTGTTTTGATTTTGTTTTTTTTTTCCTTTTCTTTTGTTTTCCTGATGAAGACCTGTTAATAGAGACAGAAATTGGGAGAGGTCATTCTTTCAATTTCAGTGACTGACGTGTCTGTCAAAATCCCTTATGAACTGTGACTTACTTTGACTCAGCCTGTGGCTGCATATTTTCAAGGTCTCATGAGGAGCTGTTTCGTTGTACTGCGAAAGATAGGAGAGATCTCACATTTAACCATGGGTTAAACTAGATGACGTTATGCGCTGGCTTGGTTTGCTGTGGTGAGTGATTATCTTGCTTTTCAGATCTTTATGGAGAAAGAATCAAAGGTGATAGGAACTTCTGATAGTTTAAATGATCCTACCCATATCCTCTCTCCTGGTGTCCCATTAATTTTTGGCAATCTAGACTAGTAAAACAAATTCAGGCACTTCTGTCTATATTATTGTGTGTGTTTTTCACATATATCTCTGATTATAAGGAATTTTCTGCAGAAATTTAATCTAAGAAAATTTTGATTTTTAAGATTTGATTAATGGGAAAAGCATGTAGGTAGCAAGAGAGGGATCCTTGGTACAAAAACTTATTTCCTTAATGGAAAAGATGGGTTACAAACTGAAATGTTCAGATTCCACAAGGCCAAGATGTTATTTAACTTTATTTCTGTTGTAGTTTCAAATGAATTTGTCATGTATTTTTCATTTGACTCAGGATGTGGGATAAGACATGCTAAAGTCAACAGCAGCCCCTCTTCACCCTCAAAACACAGATCATAAGGATATAATGCTACTATTTCATTTTTCACTGAACCCTTCTTTATGACAGTTTCGTTTCCCTTTTTAAAGACCCATTTTTGCTGAATTTCAATCTTAGTATAAATCATTACTCTCATACCTTTGTGCACTGATGAAATGAGGCCATCGGTATAATCTAGTTGGTAGCAACTATATCTTTTTTGATCTGATTTATGGTAATCCAGAATAATGGTCAGCACCAAGCTACCCTCGGTCGGTCCCCATGTGTTGCCAGGTCTAGTCGAGAGGTGGCGTCCCTGCCCATAACAGGGAGGTTGGACTAGATGATCTCTAAGGTCCCTTCCAGCCTAGGCCATTCTATGATTCTATGATTCTATGATACCATGATAAAAGTACCATTTCATGACATTGCAGAGACACAGGACGTATGGAGATAGTATTTTGCATCCTCCGAATGTAAGGCCATTTGATGGCCTTAGGGAAACAGAGGAATGACAAACCTCAACTGCGTGTTCCACTCATTTGTGGGGATATTCCGAAGAATTCCAAGTGCAATGCAGCTGGATAGTCAGCAGAATTAGTGTAGTGTGATGGCAAATTCTTCTGTACAGTACAAGCAGCTGTCTTTGAGACAGAAAGGATTTCAGGAGACGTAACGGGTCAGACAAGGCCTCTCTATTCCTCTACTTGCTGCTTGGTTCCTGCAGTATGTGCAATAATGTGTCTATCAGATCAAAAATGTAATTGTGCAGCTGTAAGAGGAGCTAGAGGCTGTGTTACCCATCCGGAGAGCCTGCAACAGTCATTCCTTGGTCACAGTGCCAGACTTGTCTCCAGGAATGGATGAATTTAGATCATTATCTTTTAGATATGTAAAACTAGTTTTGGCTCTGATTTTCTAAGATCATTTAACCTCATGTGCCAGGCTCAATTCTTACTAACGTTGCCAGATACCTGTCTCTCAGATTCCCTGTGCATCTGGTGAGAGCTGTGGCATTTTGTTTTTATATTTTTTTCCCCTTTCCCTGAATTTTTTTGTGGTACTCCAGGTAGCTGCCAGAGAGCTGCTGTGTTGCTGTGTCAAAATGGCTAGATTCCAAGCTTGGGAGAAGCAATTTACATGAACTAATCCATCAGATATCCACAGTTCTCTCTTTTGCTTTAGTTGGTTGTTTAATAGGAATAGAACCCTTATATAAGTATTAATATATGATTGTTATAATATACTGCTGTAGAACATGCCATTACAGGTCATTATTGACAAGCCATTCTTCACATTCATCTTGAAACCTTTTATGTCAGTTAAACCGTAGAAGTAGCAGAAAAAAACTCAAATCTGAAACAGCCCTGCTGTGACTTTTTCATACTCTGTGGGCTGGATAATACAATCCCCACTTTCACCTACTGTCTTGCAGGTTCTCAGATAATAGTTCGCACAGTGGCTCTGAGGTATCTCACAGCTCTGTCTTTTTCTTCAGGTGATAAGGGGCAGCGGACTCTCAGCCTCCTGTAGCTTAGCCCATATGACTCTTTCAACTGTGTATTCTCCTTCCAGATGACCCTTGCCACAGCTAGCAGAGTTTTCCCCACACCTTTCCAAAATGTATTTCAAGTAGATTAAAAGCACAGTGTTGAGCAGTTCTATAAATATGAAGCTAACCTTGTGGCCAGAACAGAAACTCTTGGATGTTGTGGAGAAAGACTTTGAAATACTTCTAATGTGTCCATAAATCGAGTGAGCAGCTCATAGTAGTTCTCTGTTATTCTCTGGGAATGACTCTGCTTTGGGAAGGCATTACCTGCATTTGAGCTGTCAAATGTTCTTGGGCGCTGTCATGGTCTAACTCCAGCCAGCAGCTCAGCCCCACAGAGGTGCTCGCTCACTGCCCCAGGTGGGATGGGGGAGAGAATGGGAAGGGTAAAAGGGAGAAAATGCATGGGCTGAGATAAGGACAGTTTAATAGGTAAAGCAAAAGCCATGCATGAAAGCAAAGCAAAACAAGGAACCAGTTCAGCACTTCCCATCAGCAGTCAGGCGTTCAGCCATCTCTAGGAAAGCAGAGCTCTGCTGCGTGTAACAGTTACTTGGGAAGACAAACGCCATCACTCCAAATGTCGCCCTCCCTTCATTCTTTTTCCTCCAGCTTTACATGCTGAGCATGATGTCATATGGTCTGAAATACTGCTTTGGTCAGTTGGGGGCAGCTCTCCTGGCTGTGTCCCCTCCCAACTTCTGCACGCCCAGCCCACGCACTGGTGAAGAGGTGTGAGGAGCAGGAAAGACCTTGACTCCGTGTAGGCCCTGCTCAGCAGTAACTAAAACATCTTTTTTATCAACACTGTTTACATCACAGACCCAAAACATAGACCCTTATAGCTACTATGAAGAAAACTAGCTCTATCCCAACCAAAACCAGTGCAGTCACACTAGGCTTTACTTGGCTGGCTGAGCAATACTGAGCAGGTCAGTCGCTTCCTCTGAGCCTTCTCTTCTCCCAGCTGAACAGTCCCAGCTATCTTGGCCCTTCCTCATTGGAGAGATGCTCCAATCCCTTCATCATCTTCATAGCCCTTTGCTGGGCTGTTTCTACTATGTATGCCCATGTCTCTCTTGTATTGAGGCACCCAGAACTGGACACAGTACTTCAGGTGTGGCCTCCCCAGTCATAAGAAGAGGGGAAGAAGCATTAGCTTCCTTGACCTGCAGGCAACATTCCTTCTAATACAGCCCAGGATACCATTGTCCTTCTTAGTGGAAAGGGCACCTTGCTGGCTCAGGTTCAACTTGGTGTCCACCAAAATCCCCAGGTCCTATTCTGCAAAGCTTAGTAATTAATTACTGAGTGATGTTACTTTACAAAATATTCCTCAGAAATAGCTTTCTGTGTCAATAAATACATGTAGAGAACTCAGAAAATAAACAAGACTGACTATACGCAGGCACAGGTGTACTGCTGAAGGAAGCATCAGGTATGAGTGAGCTCCTCTCCTAGCCTTCATGTGATCAGCCTTTCTGCAATTAAGATGTGGTCTTAGGTCTGCAGATGTGGAAGGAGGTTTCACTTCCCTCAGAGTAAGGCAGTCGTTTCCCTGAGAACAGATTTATTGTATGCAGTGAAATCGACTGAACTTGCTTAGGATGCCAAAATCAGGAGGACAGAATTGGTTTGTCTGCTATTCACGTAAGTTTTAATGCGATCCTTTTACTAGGAAAAAATAAATGAATGAATGTAACACTAGCATAGGTGAAAATCTTGGTATAGACAGGGCTATTGCAGACATGACATGTAGTACGTGTAGACATGTAGTCAGTCTGCTACCTGACTTCTGAAGTAGTAGTCATTGCAAATACGAGTGGCAAGGGGCTAGTGGTGATGCAAGCGTAGTACTAAACTGTTGTGGCTGACCTCACATTACATTTTATTGTTCTTTCCTCATCAGCAAAGCTAGGTTAAGAGGTGTCATCCCTTTCCTTCTGCCAGCTGCCCTGTTGCCAGTTTGCTGCCCCTTTTTAGCTAGGGTGATACTAGTGTTTGCAAAGCATGGTGCAGTGAAATGCTTCTAATCATAAATGCCTCCTGCCTTTTTATGGTGTTTTATTTCTAAATAATACAAGAATAAAGAAGTTTTTGATGATGGTACTGCTGTTCCAAGGAAACGTAGTTTATATAAGGAACCCTGGTAATTTTGGTCCTTCTGCCAAGATTATGCCAAGATTACGGGGCTTGCTGGAAAGCGGGACAGGACTTTGGCCAACATGCTGTTCTCTGCTGGGAAAGTGAAGGTGCAGAGCAACAGGTAGCGCATTGGTGTGCAGCATGGCTTGGCCCCTACCTTCTGCATTAGCTGTACCTTCAGAACAGTGGCTGCTTTCTCAACTGTAAGCGCTTGCCAATTGTAATGAACTTAGCCTGGTCACCTCTGACTTTGTGACTTTTCTTTGTAGATCAATATTTTCAAGAGACTCCGGCTGATGTAATGTCAACCAGTGGTTTCCGTACATCACTAGTTCTTGTGGTTCTCTGACTTCTTAAATCTCCAGATTATCCAAATATAATCACAGCCTTTGGAGCAGGACTCTGGGCCATCCCTATGTGGCAGTAGAGAGACAGGAAGCATTTGTAGTGAACAGTCGAGTGTTTGCTGTTGTCTCTAGATGTGGACAAAACCATGTGGTGTTCTCTAGCTTTCACAGTTAAGTAATTTGCACAGCCTGTGATACTGAGTTTCCCCACAGTGTCCTCTCTTGAAATACACAGTCAAAGAAGGCAAACAATTGGTGCTGGACACTATAACCAATATCTCAGAGGCCTGCCATGCTTGCCTTCCTACTCTTCCCCCCTCCCCCTACATTGTGCAGAATCTCTGTTTGCTTTCTCAGAGCTAGATGTAGCCCACAGGAACAAACACAGCCCAAGGCATAATTTGAAACATTTGCATGTTTCTTTCAGGTATTCTGACAAATGAGCTTGCAAGCAGGGATATGTGGGAAATAGTTCGTTTTCCTGGTGGGAAAATTGAAGGTAAATTATGAGAAGCAAATGATGAGTTAGTGAACATGAACATTAGCCCTGGAAACCTGACTTTAAGACTTACACCATTATAATGAGGGAAGAGAAACAGACAGTAATCTATAGGCTCAGTCAGTTGAGCGTGGCGCTAACAACGCCAAGGTCATGGTTTTGATTCCCATTCGATCCCCATGTGTTGCCTGATCTACTCGACAGGTGGCGTCCCTGGTGACAGGGAGGCTGGATTAAAATGATCTCTAAGGTCCCTTCCAGCATAGGCCATTCTATGACTCTATGAAAACCAGGCAAGACTTACAGTTTTATATACTTGAGTGCTTATGAATAAGCTGAAGGCCAAGAATTAATCCTGAATGTCTGCGATGAATAATCAGACACAGCAGGTACATGTGAAAAAAATTATCAAGTGTTTCTGGGGAAACATGTACAAAAAGTTCCATGTTTATCAAAAAAAACCCTGCTATTAAGATTTATCTTTTCATTTCATCTTCTTCAGCATGATCATCTGCTATAGCTCTTCTCACCTATAAGTGTTCCTCATGTACTCCTTCAGAAAGTTCTTCCTCAGTGGGAGATGCAGCAAAATTTGGGCACCAGCATTGTAATGTTTGTAAGAAAAGGGGTAAAAAATAGCTTGTCCAGTTGAAGCCATCTGGGGAATGTAGGTAGTCAGGCTGTAGTTTTCCAACCTGGAAAGTTGCCAGGATGCTGGTGCTTTCATCTGTCTTCGGGCAACGTGACAAATGAAGGTGGCCAAGAACAAAGAAGAGATAAGGCAAACAAAGATGAAGGATGTTGTAGCCTCATACAATACACAGTAAAGCAGCTGCACGTTGGCTTGATCCCACTTCTCTGCTGTGCTTTATGGCAGCCGTGGGTGAATTGGAACATTAAGACATGAATAACGTCATTTTATCTATGTGTATCTCGACTAGCTTAGAGAGGCCATGAGGAGTTAAGCAGGCAGAGGAAGTGTCTGCATGTTGAGCAGAGCCTTCTGGCCTGTCTGAAATCACCCAACCGTTCAGGTGGAAAGGCTAAAACAACCAGCTCGCTGCACTGCTGTTCTGGACAGTCTATTCTGCAGGCAACACTGAGAAAGGGGAGAAGGACGCTGATGAAGCAGCAAGCTGCCAGTGGAGAGCAAGCAGTGTTGAGTTTTGACCACTTGCCTGAGAAGGGCTGTGCTGTGGAAAGTGTGCTGCTTGTGTAACCAGCTAGTGACCTCCTTAGAACAACTTAATTGGCCTGAGACTGCAGGGATGTCTTTTTATTCTACTGCTTTGCTGATACCATGTATAGGAATTAATATTGTATTGGCTTTACTAGGAACTATTGCCTTCTTTTAGCAGTGTCCTATACCGAAACATTGAGAGCACCTATGCCAAACCACTCATTTTGTATAGGAGAAGCGAGTTTGTTGACATGCTGTACCCACATTGGAGTTTAAATTTAATAGACAGACAGAAGATTTGATAGCTGTAAATGGGCCCAAGAAAAGACTGAAGCAGAGAGAAGCAGGTATTGGTGACTTCACAGGGTAGTTTCAGAGGCATCAATGCACAGCACCGAATATTCTTTGAGGTACCCTTATATGAATAGGAAGAACTGCCCTCTGTGTAAGACGTTACTTGAGCTGTCTACATAAGTGTTTTCTTTAGAATTGGTATTGGATTCCTCAGTGGGATAACAAAGGGACAAAGTTTCTACTACGTCTGCAAATTTTTCTGTGTTATTTAGTCCACAAGAGTGATACTTCTCTCTCCTTGTGTTTACAAATAGGCTTCTCTGTATGAGCTAATCACTTTGGGCTCTCTTTCCAGACACTGAAATGAGATAGGCACTGCTAAGGTGCAAGTCTTTTAATCTGAAGTTGGTAAAATAATGAAGCATATGACAGTTCAGTGTTCCTTTACGGTTCTCTGTGGCTGACCTCTGGTATATGAAGTGCAGGAAAGACTTCTCTCTTCCTAGATGTTTTCAAGAGTAGACACACAACTGTGTTCCTTAATTTCATCCATCCAGAGTAGCCGCTCTGCTGTTTATAATATTTTCATGGAAGTTTCAACAGTCTATAAAGCAATTTTCCTAATATTATCATATCATATCTTAGGAAGTTTGGACTCTTGCTAACAGCAAGCCTTTCATGGAAATTACATACAACATACAACACTGTTTCTCTAAATGACAGGCTCACCAAATGGAAAGCATGTTTTTTTGTAGATAGCTTTCCTATCTGCCTTATCCAACTTTCATAGGCTCATGTCATCGTAGGTCCTTTTGTTCTTGAGTTTTATAGTCACAGACTGAGAGATAATCACTGCCCATAGATTGATGCAGTCTGACTCATTGGAGCATCTCCTACAGTGATAAGAAAAGGAAAGTGATGAAAAATTCTCAGTGTTTCTTGTATATTTTGTGACTGTTTCAGTAACAATCATGACTGTTCTTTTTAACTGCCAGATGTACAAAATATGAGTAGGACATCATAAGCGAATTAGAAGAAATAGAAATGTTAAGGAAGGGAAGACGCACAACATATCACTTGCCAGGCATGATGTTGCATGTGCATGTATTATATATAAACACAACATGATGTAACTGTTATTTCTTCTCTATTATGAGTGAGGCAGTTCCCTGAATGTGTTGATTAGTGAAAATTGAATTTAGAAGTGACATTGAAATCTTTATCAAATTCAGGTGGAGTATTTAGCACTGTGAGGAGTTCTAAAAAGAATTTCTAGCAAATGTGATAGAGCTTATTATCCCTATCCTCTCCCTGAATAGGACTAAAGCTGCTATATAATGTGTGGACATATCCATATGCTGCACAGGGAACTCGGTGCAGTGATCCTTTTTAAATAGGCTGGAACATCCACATCCTATGCAACAAAGAATAGTTTGATGCCAAAAGGAAACCATGTTAGTGGAACCTTCTTATGTCTGCACTAGCAAGACTATGCTGCCAGCAAATCTAGTTAGCTCAAGAAGAGTTTCACATTAATGTAGTTGGGTTTAGGTTCAGAACCTGTGCAGATGTTAGTAAGTGTTGTTTTTTTGTGTAGAGACATCCTTTAAACATGCAAGCATGTCCAGTTTTCCTGCTCAGTTGCTGAGAATTCTGTTGCATTATGTATGAAAGGGAGAGAAAGAACAATACAAAATATCTGACTTGCTTAATTGTATTTGTACATCATTCTCTTGTTCCTATTTTAACAGCTTCAGTTTATTCCAAAGTCATGTGCCCCTGCATAGCCTTTTAGTCTTCCTGAAGTGCTGCCACTGATATCCACTTTTCTTGTGGTGGGAGTTGTTGCTCTGTGCATAGCTTATTCTCCTTTCAGTGCTGCATTTATCAGAAATTTCATTCATAATAAGTTGCCTTAGTGGCTTCTTGCCTGCAGTGCTCACTCCTGCCTTTTTGTCACAAGAACAACTGATTGACATATTTCTGCTTTTACCTTACGGATTTATTGATGATACTATCAATCTTACTCAGGCAGGATGACAGCTCAGAATTAGACTTACTTTCTTGGCAGCTTCTGCAGCCAGCCTTCAGCAAAGTGATAGCGCCAGACCTTTGTCAAATGCCCAGCGATGCGGATCCCGAAAGACAGCTTTCAGGTTCTAGATCTGAAAGTCTTAAACATCAAGCTGTTGGAAAACTTTGTGTGTGGGTAACATGTTGGGAAGCCTTTTTCTAGCAAGCCAAACACAGTTGTTAGACTAAACTTCGCTGCCTCTCTTTAACAGAAGTGTTAGCTAGCATTTGATTTTTCATCCATTAATCATTAATAGTGCTGATCACCCATATATCCAAGAGTTAGAAACAATCATTTAGGTCATGAGATATGTCTGTCTGCTAGTAAAGACAGAAAAAACAAATATTACCTTTAAGTATTGTTGAATTTGTAGGACCCTGATTACAGTAGACGATTAGTTAGCTTCAAACCACAACATTCTCAATTGATTCTGAAAGAGGATTTTTAACGTGATTTTCAGAGAGATGTGTGCCAGACTGTAAGTCACGTTTTGTAGGCGCATATTGTTTGGCTGATCCTTTCTTCTTCATCCTACAGCTACACTTGAAAGCTTGACTACAGCAAAAAAATTCACTCCTGTTTATCCATAAAAAATGTTTATATTAGCATATAAGTATATTGCTTATAGTATATTGGCATATACCCAAGTAAACTGTATGTAAATCTATAGCATCCATATGTAAAGATATCACCTAATAGAATAGTGACCAAATTTACAACACTACATGATGCACAAAATGAACTGCTTTCAGCAGTATCAATCTCTCGATGATAGAGCAACAGACAGAGAACAGTGGGGCAGAAGTCTAGGAACAAGAAAGAATTTGGTTTGTATAGACTAGATGAAAAAAGACCAAGAGAAAATATAATAAATATCTTTCAAGTTTCATATATTTGACAATACATGTTCTTCAGGTATCTAACAGGGTCTTACAAAAAGGAGCCTATCATGTCTACTGTGGAAGGGATGACTAAATATTGGTTTAGGTGTAAAGCCTTTCTAACTACAAGGGTACTTACAAAAGGATTTTTGTGGAATCAAATGTTAGATGTTCTTAGGAAAAACTTAAACAAACTTGTGTTGAGAATGGTTTGGGGATAGTTGATCCCTTCTTAGGCCAAAGAAAGAAAATATCCTCCTGATTCCCCTCCCTCCCCATGTGCCCTATACTATTTTGAATAATTTTCTGATGCCTTTGACAGACTGATTTAAAAAAAATTGACCTATACTCGTGAACATAGAGACGTGACTGATTGATAAGTGAGATATTTCAATTTTGTCTGTTGCCTGTAAAAATAATCAGATCGCTACAAATCTTGCTGTGGATGCACTAGAGTAGAATCATAAAATCACAATAATTTGGGTTGGAAGTGACCTTTACAGTTCATCTAGTCCAACCCCCTGCAGGGAGCAGGGACATCTCTAACTTGGTCAGGTTGCTCAGAGCCCCATCCAACCTGACCTTGAATGCCTCCTGTGATGGAAACAGTGAAGGCTTCTACCACCTCGCTGGGCAACCTGTTCCAGTGTTTCATCACCCTCATTGTAAACAATTTCTTCTTTATATCTAGTCTGAACCTACCTTCATTTATTTTAAAACCATTATCCCCTTGTCCTATTGCAACAAACTCTACTCAAAAGTCCGTCCCTCTCTTTCTTATAGGCCTCTTTTAAGTACTGACAGGCCACACTAAGGTCTCCTTGGAGCCTTTTCTCCAGGCTGAATGACCTGGGATTTCTCATGCTGCTGCAATAAATGCCACCTGCCGTGGGGAAAGTGCTGTGATGAACTAGCCATGTTTGCATGATTACAGCTGTTCCCATGCTGGGAGAGACAATATTGCCTTTTACATGACTAGTGTAGTTAAAACAACGTATTTTCTGTGTGCATAGACTTGAAGATTACTTTTGTAGTGCTATTGTTATGTAGGGGGGCTATAGTGAAAGTTAGCCCAAGGAAAAGCCTAAGGAAAGTTAGCTCAGGGCACAGCTGAGAAGAAACATGGTGCCTACCACAGTGAAGGATAAAATATGAATTCCAGCTTTGAAGCAGCTCATGGAATAGTTGGTGAGTGTTATTTTTTAGCTTAGTAGTGACTGTAGGAACTATTTGTTGCACAGATTTTAATAGCAACAGTTGCTTAAAAACATTCTTAAAATGGTAGATAAAGAGCTGAGAATAAATTGTTCAAGTAGACCTATCCTTAACTATGAAAAAACCTGGCTCTATTAAAAACAAAGACATAAGATTATTGGAAGGAAAAGGGAAATAATACAGCTGCAAAAGAATTTAGTGTGGATTTTGCCTTGAGAACAGTCTTATTAGCAGATACATTTTAAAATAAATTTTTATTTTCAAATGCATTTGATTCTAAATGGAAGCTGATATTGAATTACTAGAAGCAAGTATCCGACTTGACTATATCTGAACTCTCACATACTTAAACTATGAATGGCAAAACAAAATTCAGATGCTTCTACCTTAGCATGGTAAATGAGTGTCACAGTACCAACCCCTCCTGCTAATTCAAAATTCCTGCTGTATGGATGAAAACCATCTTGTTCCTTCCTTTGTGTTATTCATAGTTAACATGGTGTTTCCAAAATATGGCTGAAGCTAATTTCCCACTGTATTTGTTAAAGAACCTAAGGCCTACAGGTAGCCACATGATACCTGAATCCATGCTCATTTTAACAGAATATTCTGCAGTTACAGCCTGTCATGAAAAAAATCACCACTGACCTCAGTCGGTGGACAGGATAAAGGCTATGAAAGTCTATGCATAAGAAAGAATATCTAAGATTTTAAATTTTTTTTTTTAATGTTCTGGACCAGATACAGACAATGATCTTGGTTTAATCTTGCTTCGGAAAAAAATACAGTTGCACACAGGATAGAGCTTGCTTGAGTAGATGGTGAAAACTGCTGATATTACATCTTTCACAAACCTACCAGAAATACTAGTTGAAAATGTTTCCGAGGGAGGAGCAGCCCTCATAATGCAAGGCAATGTGGAGATTTTAGGCTGAATGGAAGCTTTATGGAGCATTTTTGGGGAGGCTCAGATGGTAGGCGAAATAGTCTGGAATTGCTCTTCCATTCCCCATTGATCATGGAGAACACTGAAGCTCCTGATGTGTTTCAGCTAGGAAGTGGAAGCGATAGGAGCTGAATCCAGGCCATTATATTCAGTCAGGTAGGATTCAATGTAGCACAATTTGTCCTTAACTTATTTTGCTAACTATCATCATTTGTTGTAGTTCTTAAATACTACAGTAATGGGTTTAGAAAAAAGCTTTAAGTAGATAGATTATTTAGTCACTGGTGGAAGCGAGATCTGGTTGAATAATTTGAAGTGAATAATTTATTGGAGGATTTTCGTCTTATTTCTCTGTTCTGAATTATCCGTGAACATAACATTGTTCTGGAAGTTGTTAATGACTGTCATAGGGTGGGTCTTTGATTTATTCATAGTTACAGACCTAGTTAGAGCTGGAAAATGTGCAAGGCAGCTTTCTTTCAGGATCTTAAACTATTTTAATAATGAGATAGAGGAAGAACTGTCTGACACCACTCAAAGTATCCAGCAAATGTCCTGACTTTGGTGGTGTGGAATGTTTGACAAGTACTCTGGCAAAGGGGTATATTAATAGGTCATGAATATACCAGAAATGAAAGGCAAAAGACATCTTTGTGGAAGAATAGAAGAAATTTCTGCCTCAGTGTATTAGAAGATGTGAGGGACAAAACTGTATGCTCTTCCTCTTTAAGTTTGTAAGCATAAGAGTGTGGTAAAGAAGCAGGTCTGTACTAAACAATATCTTTGACTTGTTTTCTGTTTTTTCTCATGTGAATAGAAACGACCTAGCAGAACTCAAAAATACATTGCTTAGAACAAGTAGGACAGTATTTTCTCAGATGTAATTTTCTAGTTGTTATTGTTCTAGGTTTTTTGAAAAGAACTAAACTACTCAAAGACTTAATTCCTTCTCTTTAAGCTCTTTGGCAAATTATTTGAAAAGCTGTTTTCAGATTATTTTTTATTTTGGCTGGATTAACAGTGATTTTAAAAGCTGTTTTGTGGTGCAGATATTCAGAGGTTTTTATTCTGATCTGTATTCTGTAAGCGTTCATCTTCACTTAAAAGTCTGTATTTGTATGAAGATTTATTCCAGTAAATTAATTTCCTGGAATATTTGCAGGAGGTGAATAAAACAGGGTCATGAAAAGAGTCCAAATAAGTTCAATTAAAAATGAAAACATGTACAGCAAATGCCTGGCCTTGTTTTCCCTGTGCTGATGAGGTTGCTAAATGAGAACAAGGCTGGTAGTGGTCAATATAGTAGTTGCTAGACCTGTACCACTCATTGTGATGAACTGCTGTTAATCTACATTTCCACTGACCTTTGTTTATGGCCCTTCTGCCAGTTTCCAACTTGTACAGAAGTGCTTCTAATCCAGAGCAATTGAAATTAATCTCTTCCGCAAAATTTTGTGAGCCACTGTAACAAATACCGGTCTTATGATCTTGAGAATATATTAGAATACTTCTATTACATTCTCCTTTCTATTAATTTCAGCTGTTTTAGATAATTTTCTGTTTCTTATGTAGCGATTCGAAAAATAAGATCTACACAGAGCACTGTTTTATTGGCTTGGACCCATTGCATCTTTGCAGTAGCAGACAAAGAAATGTACTTAATAATTTTTTATATCTATAAACTTGCATGGAATTTTACTTGTGAAAATACAACTGTTAAAAAACATTCAAGATCTAGCTCTGAATTAAAAGCAGTCAAGGTAGGTTGGAATTAATATATGTGATGAACAAAACAAAAACTGAAACATGACCTGAATGTGCCTGTGAAGCACATGATAGATACTAGTCGGGGAAATAACCAAATGATATATAAGAGTAGCAAGAAGAGAAGTAAAGAGGATTTACTCTGCTCAGAAGAGACATATGTATTTCACGATTTCACACAAGCCCGTGTGTTCTACAAAATTTGGACCCTGAACATGGATTTTTCTCATAAATATAATGAATCAGTTCCTTTGGAAAAACATAAATAAAAAAATTAGCTGTGTCTTTGAGCATCTTTCTCCCCGAGTTGTGAAATTACACTTTTTTCCCCTCATTCTGGGATAATTGGTCTTCCTCTTGTATTTTCAGTGTTTCTCCAACACAAAAGAAAACCCATCCATTGTATCAGAGGCTTTTTTGAGGGTTTGTTTTGTTTTAAAGAGCAAGCTATAGTACTCACTGTAATGTACTTCTACCAGTGCAGAAAATTTTCATTCTTGTACACTTATCCTCTGGAATAAAAGAAAGGTCTTCTTGAAAATCCCTGTGAGCTAGTGAGTTCACCTTCAATTTCTCTTTCCC
>NW_009711973.1:39635-41822 GCF_000703405.1 Apaloderma vittatum
CTCACATTTTTCAGCAAAATCCTTAAGCATCTCCACAAGATTTTCTTAGTATGATCTCCTTTTTTTAACTCTTTTTTTTAATTCTTTCTAAAAAGTAGGATATGTGTATAAACATAGTCCCCTTGTCAGGTTTTTGGCCCTACGTATGTCTGGTCAGTTTAAGATGTATGTCACTGCAGTTTAAGATGAGGTGGGCGGTTTTAAAAGGGCCGACATACTGCATGTGTTCAGAGTGCTTGAAATGTCTTCTCTCCACAAAGAGCAGCTATTTAATGGCTTCTTAAAAACCAGTTCTGCTTGCAAATGCTGTTTCACGTGCTATGGAATAGCTCATGCTGGTTATGTTGAGTGCTCAGTCTCATAGAAGGCTGTCCATTTTCATTCAGGGCATCTTCCCCATTGACTAGTTCTCCTAACCTCTACTCTGTGAAGAAAGGTCTTCTGTTCTGTCTTTCTTCCCCTCACTTAATGCCTGAAGCAGACCCTCCTTTTAGATTTGGCCATCTTCAAATGACAGTAATGTCTGTTTTTACAGTAGGTTGAAAAAAAGGACCAGATCCATCAAAATTTGGTTGCGTATATAAATTTGACACCAATCTTACAGCTCATCAATTTTCTATTTTTCCAGCTCCTCTTCATTTTTGAATGTTAGTTATTTTTTTTATAGTTGTAGGAGCCTAAACTGCCCTGTTGTATAAATGCCATGGAACAGCTTTACCCAGTCAGGTCAACAGCAGTCTTTCACTTTCTTCTTTCAGCTGAAATCCTGCAGGCTTGATGTTTAACATATTTCATTCTCATTTTAAATGTTTTGGCAGAGGATTTCAGATCAACCTTTTTCCACAAAGGAGTTCAAAAATATGCAGAGAAGAAGCCAAATGCTTCAAAAAGAACAAAACCAACAATGCATCAAGAAGTCTCTCTGCTACGTTTTTTAAGGCACCATACCTAAAATTTTTCAAGTAGCCCTCTGCTGCTACCTATCCAGAAAGCCAAATTTACTTAGAATCAAGAAAACAGGTAACTTCCACTTTACTGAACAGGACATTTGAATCAGTCTTTGAAGTGAGTTTAGATCTGATGTGTTCCCGTTTGGCTCCTTTCCCAGCCTTCAGGACTCACAACAGCAGGCTTTAATTTCCAGACTTCATCTCACACTGAATGGACTCATATGTTTATTTGCCCCTTTGATGGGATAGAGAGCAACATTAGTTACATGTCTGCTTGGCTGGACAAAAAGAAAAGGGAAGAAGAAAATCTGAAGTTATTCATTGTAAAGGCAATTAATTTCGTAAGCTTTCTTCACCTCCAGAAAACAGGTTTGTTCAGGTTGGTTTTGTTTTCCTAACTGAGAAAATACCATCCATGTCTCTCCCTCATCCTCCAGGTAGTGTCACCTGATTTTATTCATTATCTTTTATTTTAGAGTGAGTGGTTAATCGTGTCAAGCACAACTGAAATCCTTGCTCACTGGGTTCCTAGCATTTTGTGGAGCAATAATTAATGTTTGTTGGGAGAAGCAGGGCGGGAATTGTGGAGTTTCTCATGTGAGCCTTTATTAGTATCATCACTCATACATTGTAATGAAGCAAAAATGATTCTTCTTGAAAATTGCTCCCAGTGAGATCACAATTATTAAATACCATCATTGCTTATAATAATTAAACTTTTATTATCTAGGTTCCAACCCTGTCAATTTGATCTCCCCTGAGAACCTGTTGTTTGTTAGCCAAAAGCTGTGGGGGGACGTGTTGTGAATAATGGTGTTTTCAAACATGTGTTGTGGTGAAGGAACAGCAGGACTTCTAATTGGGAGTGATGAATTTGATAGTGATGGACAGGCAGTGGAGACACTGATGATTTGGAAGATGCGATGAAAGTCGGTCCCTTGGTGATATGGATATCTTTATTCAAACAATACTGAGTGTAATGAGATAGTCCAGCTTAAATGAACTCATGCACTAAGTGTAACAAAGAAGAATAATATGGACCTTAATAAGGATGAAGAAAGGCCCTGGAGCCTGGAGGATGAGAGTCATAGAATCATAGAATTGTCAGGGTTGTAAGGGACCTTAAAGATCATTTCGTTCCAACCCGCCCACCATGGGCATGGACATCCCCCACTAGATCAGGCTGCTAAGAGCCCCATCCAGCCTGGCCTTAAAAACTTCCAGGGATGGGGCTTCC
>NW_009711974.1:0-50581 GCF_000703405.1 Apaloderma vittatum
ATATTAGAACATCATCTTTCTTACCCTACATTGTTTTTTGCTTTACTGGTTTTATCTCTTTGTTCCATGGGGATCACAGTTGTCTGTGCAGATGTTTGTCTTTTTTACTGTAGTTAATTGCAATATTTGGTAAAATACAAGTTTACATATGAAAATCTGCGTAGCTGATGAATAGTGATTTCTCTTGTCCATGAAGAGAAGATTAATTTAGTAATTTAAGGGATTTTTTTTTTTCAACTGCTGTGATACTGTAGAGGGTACTCATTTCTAGAAATATTGACTTAACTGGTAACAGATGAGGGGTTTCTCCTTTCTTAAATCAATTGCAAGACATTTTTGGATTGAGATTTCCCTGCAAGATTTCATCCCTCATCATGGTACAGAGAATCTGAGTTAGAGTGCATTTGAGAAAAGTCGAAAACATTTTGCTTCGCTATGTTCTTTTTTACACAAATCAACCAGAGTTTATTTCCTCTAAGTGCTTTATCCGGCATGCGCATCCCTCTGCTATTGGGCGGTTTTGAATTCGCTTTATAAAGATTCTGTGGATAGACCCAGCATTGTCGTAGTTAATAGAAACCTGTGCAGTGAGGTCTATGGGCTGCGAGATCGCTAACAGTGCCGGTGACAGTGAAGTATGGCCTTATCGAAGGGAGAATTCATAAGAGGCTGCCCTGGGACACCGCACCACTGTCCTTCTGTGTATCCTGACAATGTTATCTGTCCTCTCAGTGCGGAGTATCAAATGTCTGTCACGAGTACAGAAATTAATTTAATGTCACCTGAAGACATGCAATTAATCTTTTAGAGGTTTTCATAATACCTTTACAGAAAGAGTTGCCAGTTTGGCGGATTTGGATTTTGGGGTTTAGCAGAAGATAAGGAAAATTAATTTTTCATCAGGGTTAATACAAGCTAGCAGGGCCACAAAGGCTGAGAAAAATGGTTTGGGAATTTGTCAAGTGTTGTCACTCTAGAATAATGCTGCTTAACGTCTGATAGGTGTAATCAAGAGTTGAGATTTCTATAGAGGAGGATTAATCAATTTGCTCACTACAGAATGCAAGTTGGTGATACCATTCCTTCATGGGGTTTAAGAATGAAAATAAGATTTGATCTGTCAAATTGTAAGCGGCTCTGACAGTATCAATAGGCATTTTTATCAGTACATTTTAAAGCATTTGTTATAAATAAATTTGTCCTGCTAATGTTGGTGGCAAATAAACTTCATTGTAAAACTGTCATAATGATTATGATAGAGTAGAGAGCTTCAGCTTGCTAAATTCAAGCAGTCTCTCATAAAATTCTGCTTTTAGAATTTATGATCTCATATTTGACAGAATAGTCTTTATGTTTATCAAAACAGAGCACTGACTATATATATGCGTACAGTGAGTCTCACTATTGAAAAGAGCCTCGATAAGTATCAGGGAATCAGTTCCAAAATTGAATGGTGTTAATTTCTCTTTTTTGTTAGTCCACTTTTGGATCAAACTGTGTAGACTCTTCTACAGGAGAAGTTTGAAAACCATTCGCCGTGTAGACCAAATCCTTTTGCCACCATCTTTTGAGTTTTATTTAATTACACACGGTATTTGAAATTGTCATTTTGACATGGCTAATAAACTTGCAGTATGCAAAATTTGCAAGATAGTTTTTATACTTCCCCCTGAACAGAACTCCTGCCACTTAAAAAAGGCATTTTCATTACTCCAGGATTAGCTGAATTTCCTTCAGCTTCATTAGCTGAAGTTTCATTCAAAAGAATTCTATCCTGGCTATATGTTAGGAAATTTTATAAAATTTGGAAATTCAGAACTTTGAAGGTCAGAATAGTTTGTAGTATAGAAATTAAGCAGTAAACCGTAACAGAAAAAAAAAATAAATCTTTCTTTATTGATTTGCAGACGAAGAATGGAAATTCACTTTTCTGCAGAGGACTTTAGAGGAAATTCTCAGGATAAAATCAGAGCTTGTATAAATCTCAGGTCTCTGTGGTGGTCTGAGAAGTATTCTACCTGGTTTCAGCACTCTGTTCATCTCATTGTATGAGGCAGGCCGTGATGATGAATAGATGCATCTCTGAATAATAATTGTTGCCCTGTACATCCCAAAATGCTATAGAAAAAAATCAGGATGAAATATATTTTGACAAGAGAAGACTTAACATTGTAATACCTCTTTCAGTTGCTCTATGTTTAAATAGGGGGAAGGCAGTGATGTAAGCTAATGAAAAATCAGCAGTGCAGAGATTGTCTTTAGGAAAAGCCAAAATTGATTTCAAATTTCAGATGTTAAAAGCTCTCTGTGGGTATTTTGTTTGACTTGGTTCTTCAGTGATGGGCCTAAAGATGCCAATAACTGTCTTGCACAGAAAAAGAAGTGTGGTGGTGGTGCCGACTCCAGTTTGCCACTGAATACTCCTGCACAGGTTGTTTGTCTGGGCTTGGATGGTGCTTGTCCTTGTGCTGTCACGTGTTCTACCAGAGAGGAAGGAGCTGGTGCTGAAATTTGTTGCGTGAGGCTGTGTTGGTTTGCTTGTTAGGCACATAGCCTAGGAGTCACATCTGGTTTTCATTTTCTTAAGAAAAGCACCGAATTTTGTTTTCAGTTGAAGCCAGGTCTACATGTAACAGGAAACGATGTATTGCCAGCTTGCACGGAGCAGGGTTAGTCCTGGAGCAGCAAGTAGCTGAGCTTGCTCCTGGACCTCTTTGAGAAGTGGTGCTGCAGGGGCTTCTCTGCTGCCCTCCTTCAAGTCATCTTAAAAAGCAGAAGGTGCTCAGAGCAGGAGTACAAAGGAAGGGGTTGATCCAGTTGCCCTTTCTTCCTTCTTGTTGCAGGAATGAGCAGACTGTGCTCCATCCTCTTTTCTTGCCCTGTGGACTTTCTTTATTGTTTCGTACAGGTTTTCTTATTTCTGGAATGCATTAATTCAATAAAAAGTCTGGAGATATTTCTGCCCTTTCAGACTTGTGCGGGAGCCTCATGCTAGCAGCAAAGCCCAGAGGTGGCATTTGAGGCTCCAGCAGGGGACTAAACCCTGTTAAATTTTTCATCAGTGTGAACCAATGTTGTGTGCTCATACCTTTGCCACTCTTAGAGTTGTGTGTTTAGTTTATACAGTTTTATTTGATGATAATTGGGATTGGTAGTTAAATATTGGATGGGTTTTGGCCATCCTAGCCTTTTATGGGAAATGATTGTTTGCTTTTGAAGTTTCACTAATGAGCGTATTCAATGTGTTTGGTACCTGAGGGTTTCACTCTGATTCTCCTATGTGCTGGGATCGCTTCTGAGTTTTGGAATAAATGGTTGCAATTCTTTATGGTTGTATTTCACAGCAGACAGGTAGCAGAGGTTAGATTTTAACTCCCAAATACTGAGTTTAAATTCCTCCTAGAACTTTTTTTTTGTTCCTTGTAGTTTCCTCATCCTCTAGCTGCTGTAGGGTTGAATAAAAGAAATTACCTAATCAGAGCATAGGGCTTACAGTGATGCTGATACTGAAACTAATAGAAAAATGAGGAGGATTTAATGCTGTTTTCCTGGTAAGGTTTTTTGGGGGATTTTCAGAAGAGGAAGAGAGCTGTTACTTTTAAGTTTTTGAGCAGTAATTGGAGGGACTCTGAAGGGAAAGCTTTATAATTTCTCACTAGTTACTGCTCTCAAAGGTTTATACACAAAATTCTCAGTGACACCATGGAGCCATTCAATTTAGCAAAGAAAAGAAAGTGTGATTGTAAGTGGGAAAAACAGATGCAGCTTTCTATTGCTTTCTCACCGTGGATGAAAGCTGTTAAGTGGGAAAAGCATAAAGACTTTCCCTGTGACAGACTGTACTTTTGAAGTGTAGGTGGTGATGAAGCTGATTGGTCTGGAACTAGTTGAGTTCTTGGAAAGTTGTTGCCTGCACGTACTTGATAATACAGAGAACTTGATTTAGGGATGTGAACTGTGAACTAGTGAACTTGCAGACATGAGACCATCTGCATTTCACCTGTACTGAACTATTTCTTTTTAAATGACAGTGAAGAGACTTAGTAACCAGGCCTCAGTAGGTGTTTCTTTTGCTTTTGTTTAATCCTGGTTGAGAGGTAATGATTTATATTGTCAATCAAGATAATCTCTCTCTGAGACCATAAACCTATTTCTTCTGCAGCCTTGTATTTTGTCTCCTTATCTGCAAGAAATGTGACAGTTAGTATGAAACCCTCTGGTTTGTGACATATGTTATAGATGCTGAAGGAATTTTGACTTGCGAATATTTAAGGAAAGGGAAAAAAACCCCACAACTATATAAAGTGTTTTCGTAATTTTTTTTTTTCCCTTTAGACTTGCTTTTTATGTGAGAGCTTTTCCAGGGTTACATCTGGTTGATCAGGGACTTACATGAAGCTTTCCACCTGCAGAGATAATAATGTTCACTAGAATTTGAGTTCTAAAGTTGGAGTTCAGTCAAGGTGTAGATAATGCTGGTGAAACCATGCAATAATATGATGTGCTTTACAGATGCAAAAGTACCTGATTTCTTGTCAGGCTCTGTTGTCTCTTCCTGCATGGAATGTTCTTCAGAGATTGATCTGATCAAGACAAATTCAAAAATTACCTACCTGTCTGTAGAAGAAAGCACTGAATTGTTTGGGTAGAGGCAATGGAAGGGAATAATTTCTCAGTGCTTTCAGCTTATGCTTGATTGCACTGAGAGATGCAGAAACAGCTACACTGGGTGAGAGGGGCACTGATGTGGTGTTTCATTGTGCTTGTGATTATAAATACCTATAAGAGCTTTATAAAACAAACAAACTTTGGGGAAGAACTACTTCAAGTGTGGGCAGTGTTGGAGGGAGGAGCCTCCTTAAAAGGCTGCTAGTCTAGAAGTTGGCAGAATAAGTATGCCCTTCCGATAAATACCAGCTTTTAACCAAAGAGATTGGAGTTTTAAAGATGAGCAGAGTATTTGCCTGGTTCTTCCAGCCCTCGTAGCTCTTTGCTCCTTCTCCTGCAGTGTGAATGTCTCTTAAAAAAAAACAACAAACAAACAAAAACCAGCCTGACCCCATCGTTCACACATAACCCTGGAAGGAGGAATGGTTTGGAAAGAGAAGTGAAAACACCTTGCTGCTTTGTATATGGAAGATATTATTGAACGTCGTAACTATCATAAACTAAACTGTTCTTCAGATACCGTGGGTTTCTTCAGGCTGAAGCACAGTTTCCAGGCTGAGCCCTGAGGTGCGCTGGCCGTGGCCGCTGGTTTGTTTTAGCGCGCGAACCGCTGGGCGTTCTCTGTGCGCTGAGTGAGCTGGATGTGGCAGGAGGCTGCCCAGGGTGAGGATTTGCAGTGCCTGGACATTGAGCCGCCTGTTGTGTTGTTGATTTCAGCAGGGGGGAGAGGATGCTGGCTTTTTTCACCCAGAGGGCCAGCCCCAGCGGCCCCAGCAACCCCCGGAGCCGAAACAGCAGCCAGTGCGGAAGGTCACATTGACAAAGGGAATGCAACAGCAGCAGCACCAACAGCAGGCAGAGATCCATTCACCAGCTCCTCAAGGAGTCAAAAACATCCAGGGAATCCATCAACCTAAAAAGGTGATTTTTAGATGCGTATTGCTGCTAGAAGTTCTACTGTCTAGCTGTGTTGCTCTATGAATAACCTGCATTCTGTTTGTCAATTGCTAGCACAGGGCTACATGACCCAGGAATTGCATAATTGCATAAAAACCTTCTAATCTAGAGAGACCTGTCTGTACCGAGCACAAACTGGAGATGCCTGCAGGTTGTTTCATCTGCTGACGTTCTGGCCAACAAGTGCTCCTAGGGGGAAATGTGTGGGTTCCAAGAGAGCTGCTGTAGGAGGTGGTATCCAGCGTGCTTTCTGGCTTTTAAACCAAGAGTTTGTCTGAAGTTTGTTTAATCTTTTATTCTGGCTGCTTCCTGCATACGTAGGAGCGCGCAGCGACTGTTCCAGAGTACCTACCCTTTGGTCGATCGTGACAACAGTTGGTGGTCTCGTAACTGGGGTTTTGGGAGGAGGCAGGGAAAGGGTTTGAGTGGCTGTGGCATATACCTTCTCTGCATTTGCAAACTGGCATGCTCCCTGAAAACAACTGATATTTTTCTTTTAAGTTATTTCTTGATTTTGAACTGTTGGCCATAATCTTCCTGCTTCCTGTGAGAATGAAAGTTTCCTTGCCGATGCAGAGGGATGTGAAAAGTCAATACCCTCCATAGGCTTTCCAAGTAGAATTGGAGAAATCGTCTTGAGTGTTAACTTGGTGGTGTTAACTCTGTTTATTGTTCGTTACTCTGTTTCATTGTTATTTTTCTTCTCTCCAACTACTCAACCTTTAATTTACAAGAATTAAATCCACATATTACCTGCTCTAAAGGATACTGTGGTGCCAGATCCTACAGGATTAGAGTGAAAAGAACTTTGAAAAAAGTTGTTTTAAATTTATTTAACATAGGCAAGTACTCCATCCTGATAACAGTTGATAGCAATAGAGATGGGAGGTGCTTGAAGCAGTTTGCTGGTCTTGTGATGACATTAAATTTATCTGGGGATAGAGAAGAGAAGAGAAGAGAAGAAGGAGAGGGATCGCTGGCTGGTTGTTTTTGCCACATTCAAAATATGGGAACTGAACACATGCTGCGAATATGATCAGTTGTTGAAAACTGGGTTATATAATTTGATCTGAGACCCCCTCCACTGCTTGGTTGATCTGTGTGAAGCTGAGGCTATTAGCCATTATATGTAACTCAGTATATAACTTGCTGTCCTTCTGAAAGAGGTTCATATAGGCAGTAGATGAATATGTTAATAAACAGCCTTTGAAATCAGCAAGCAGCAACAAGCTGTTTTAAATCAAGTCTTTAACTAAATCGCCAACTTTTCTATCGTCTGTCAAATGCAGCGAGCAGAAGCACTAGGTAAGTAAATCAAAATACTATTACTTTTGTTGTTGGCAGGTCATTATGCACGGCAGAGGCAGAGGAGTAGCAGGCCAGATGGGCCGAGGACGCTTGATGCCAAATAAACAGAACCTGCGAGTGGTGGAGTGCAAACCTCAGCCCTGTATTGTGTCAGTTGAAGGGCTTTCTTCATCAACTACTGATGTCCAACTGAAAAACCTGCTGATGTCAGTGGGACCCATTCAGGTAGGTCAACCTCGGTTTATCATTTTTGTGCCAAAAGGCTTTCATTCCGGAAAGCTCAATTAATTCCCTGACACTAAATACAATGTGTGTTTATTGGTAATTTATGTTTGAAGGCACCCCCACCCACACACGCTACACCTGGTAGCAAAGACAAGCACGTGATGATATTGCGGCACGGGAGGTACGGTAGGATTTTTGCTAACCACCACATTCCGGCTACGGAAGAGTCTCCTTCACTTTGGAGTTCTTTATTTTCTTTGACAATACAAGCCTGTCCATTCTGTGAGGTTAAAGCCAAATGGTCCTATCAAAGGAAATGTATTTTTAGTCCCTCTCCTTGTTTTTTATTGTTGACTTGAGCCTGCCCTCTGTTTTTGACATTTACCTTTGTCTGTTGTTGCACTCCTGAGGTAAGAGCACATAAGGACCAGTGATTTTGTACCATATAGCCCCATCCACTTTTTCAGATGAAAGCACAGTCTCCTCGGAAGGATTTTATTTATCTTTTTTTTTTTTTTTTTTTTTAGCAGATTCTATTTAGGAGCGGCCTGTAAGCAAGGTTATGACACACACTGGTCTGTCTACTGTGAAGCTTCTGTTTGTAAAGTGCCTCCTGGCACAGATGCATCAGTTAAACTGGCTTTAGGAAAACAGGAGGTTTTCAAAGCACTGAAGGGCTTAGGAGGCCATGTCTGAGTTATTGTTAGTACATTTGAAAATATCAATCAATTAATAATGAAGTATACAGATGAGAATTGTTTGTCCTTGATTTTTTTTTTTCAGTTTCGAGTGCTGCTTTTGACAGGATCAGCATTTTCAGAGAAATGAATTGGAGCTATTCTGTGAGACTGCTCTATTAGTGGGTTCATCTCTCTGTTGCAAAACATACTGCTCTCCTAAAGATCTACACTCTGCCTCACTCCTTCCCAATTTAGGAAATGAAATAACACTGAATTATTTACGTCATCAGCTCAGAGAGGTTTAATTTGTTTCTGAAAGCAAAAATGCTCTTACAAAATACTTTGTCCCTTCATGTTCTGTAGTACTCTAGGAAGTTATTCATACAGTTCCATAGCGCATTTATTCAGTGTTTACTTGCTAAATCTTGTGTGAGAATATTAGAAGGAGATTAATAGAAACCCCCAGTATTTCCTGTTAGGAAATACTCAGAACTGAGAGAAGTTATTGAGCGTATGCTAAAAAAATTTGTTCAGTACTTGCTGTTTCAGAGCAGACTCTGATCTCTCAATTCAGTGTCACAGACTGATTTAGAAGGATGTACTTATAGGAAAATACAATAACTATTTTTCTGTTGGGATTTGATACATCCCTGTGCCCTTCAGAACTTACATTCTTGCAGCAGCATCAGCTGGACCTTTCGAAATTGTGATTTCTAAATCATCACCTATTTTCACCTTGTCAGAGATCGAGCAGTAGTACTTGAAAGAGATTCTTGAATTTAGCTAATGATGCAGAAGGCTTTTGTGGTAATTCTGCACTTGAAATTCAAGTCTGACTTGCAGAAATTTCCTGCCTTGTTTGCCTGAATGGTGTTTTGCAAGTGTGGGTAGTGAGATATGCAGAGGAGACTCAATCCTTTTAAATGAAGAGTATGGGACTGGTACTGACATATGCAGTATTTAGCTTTTTGGGGGTTTATTATTTTTTGTGATATCATGAGAAGCGTTAACACAGAAGTGCAACACATCAGATGAGGAAGAGGCAGCAGTAGTTTTACATGCTTAGTAAGACAAGAACTGAAAACAAAATGTTTGAAAATCTATGTTGTTCCTGTTCACAGCAATTACTTTTCTAAAGATGGTGCTAGATTTTCAAAGTTACCCTGAAGTGCACAAGCAAATTTTCTTGTGGCTGTAAATTAATGTTTTTACTAGTGTTTGTGCTCAAAATCCCCTGTAGCTGGAAATGATCAGGAGGCTCTGATAGTAAAGGGATGCTCTGCTTGGTTATTTCCTCATTCTTCCTTTAAAATGCGCTTCATGTAAGTGTCTTGCCATGAGGAGAGCAGAAGTGAGCTGCTGCAGAGAGACAGTAGTGGATGGCTCCTTGCCACGTGGGCTTCGTGCATGAGGACAGTGTGTGTGAGAGGCAAGGACAGTCGTGGCCATGACCAAAGCAAAGGGGTCTTGGGTGCTGCAGAGCTCAGCTCTTCTGAGGTGAAGTGCTGCAGCTTGATGAACTGAAATAAGAGGGGTTTGGGGAGAAAAGAGCATGGTGAGAAATTCTAGCAGCTTTCTTTGGAAATGAAGAAGAGTGTCAGGTTTTTAGCTGCTTCAGATGGTGTTCAAGAGGTAGTAAGGGGACTCCATATTTAAGATGTAGAATATCCTGTCTTTAACTGTTGGCTATATTCAACAAAAACTTTCCTTAATGAACTGAACTCTGGGATACTGGTTTCTTGAATTCTCTTTATCTAGGGGGCAGGGGAATGTGTGTCAAAATCATGCTTATTTTTTGAAAAAAAAACCCCAGATTTTAAATCTGAATTAGAACTTCAGGAGTTACCTTCCTGCCTGGGTGATTGGCACATGCCTCAAATTCCTGGTTAAAGGTAAAGATTCCCAAGGACATACAGCTCCAACGGGAAACAAGCATTGCTCCAAAGCGATGTGCAAATGCAGCTCAATAAATGTGAATATTGCTTCTTGTGTATCAGTTTCTGCTGCAGTCAAGACATGAATGTGGGAACGGCTGCACCGAGACGCAGCTACCAGAGAAGGGGGAGAAATAAACTTCCCAGCGATCTCTCCGCTCTTTCACAACAAGAATAGATCCTGAGTACTTGTCCCACTTGGTACGGGACCTCTGCTTAATCTGCACCTTCCGTGCTGGTGCCTCTGTATAGCGATGGATCCCACTTGGACTCCTGTTTTTAAAGAGAGTTTGGCTTCTGATTTCACTGCAGTGTGCTTATCCTGCATGTGTTTTCTCAGCAAGAGGATCTTCGCTGACATAACAGAAACTTTTAACGTATTTATCAAAAAGTCTAATTTATCATTGGAGTGAATGAGGAAGAAGAGATTAATTACTTAGGTTTTTAGATACAGAAGGATTGGATTTTTGGTTTTAGGTTTTCGTGTCAGTACTAGTATTGCAGTACAAGTCCCTTGCACAAACCTTGGGGAGCTGAAAACTTCCCTCGATATATGGTATTCAGTGTTCCTTGCTTTGTCATCAGCTTCGATGAGGTGTTGGTTCTGTGAGGTGGGGTTTGTGAATAGCTGGATGTGCATAAGGGGAGGAGACTTCTACAGGTGACTTTGGAGATTAAGCAGTTTTTCCCTTCCATGCCCCAGAAATGGAGAAAATGGCCTTTTCTGTTCTATGAGCTTTGAAATACCCTCTGTTGCCTCATCACTGAAGACTTTCTAATTCTTGTCCTTGCTTCATTAAAGCTGCTCTGTTAGTAACATAGGGAAAAAAAATACTATTCAGGTTCTCAAGATACCTGATGGAAGAAAATCTTGGGGAGTCTGGGAACAGCCCCTTGGTCACAGCTGCATTTTACAACTCAAATGTCGTTAAATTAGCATGTAAAGTGCTTCTTTTCAACATATAGTTTGCTCTCAGACTCTTTTTGGAGAGAATAGTGTACCTGCAGTAAAATCTGAGTGCTGAATCTAAAATAATTACAAGCTGTAAATAAAATTATGCATTCTTGAGTGCTTGAAAATACAGAAGATTTCTGAGCACACTACCAAAATAAAGTCTCCTGCAGACCGTGCTGGAGCAGTGACACTCAGTACACAGCCATCTGAAACCATTTGCTAAAGTAGATTACTAATAAGTTGCAAAGGTCATGAAAAACCCAGCACATTTTTTTTGTGTGCTCTTGAATCAGGGTTTAATTCTAAAAAGATTTGTGTTCAGCTAGTCATTACCACCTTCACATTAATTTTTTCTTTTATAGGATGGTGGGAGGTGGAGGCTATCATTTGCTAGATCTCCAGATAATTTGAGTACTGAATGATATTTTTGTAGCAGTGTTCCATCATCATCTTTGATTGTATTTTCTTGCAATCCTAAAACGGCAGCGCAAAATCTCAGTATTGCTTTGTGAAGATTTAAGATCGTAGATTCCGATGTTAAAAAAGGGAAAAATAAATACTTGACAAACTCTGTTACTGTATATCACAAGGGATGAGAATGTTACAATTGTAGGTGTATTTTGAGTAGTTTTACAAATGTGAGTTTTAGTGTGATGATGTAGTCTTGTCTTTTCTGGTCTCAGAAAGGAAAAACAGTTGCTGTTTTGATGTGCTTCACTTTCTTAGAGTGACAGTGCTACCTAGTGCTCAGTTCGGGTAAAGGCAGCTGTCTGCACTGAGACGTATTCAAAATTGCTGAATTTATTTTCAGCGTGAAGACATATGGGGTAGAAAGGACCAGCACACATAGATGAGTGTGCCCAGAACACGAGTGCTTTCGCAGATCAGCAGGGCTGTTCTCCATGTGACGCGGCACACAAGACACACAGGTGACCTGTGGGGTCTTCCTCCCTGTAAAAACATTTTTCAGCTGTTGCAGAATCACGGAACTCTTGGGGCTGGAAGATACCTCTGGGATCATCAAGTCCAGCCTATGAAGCTCTGGGAGAAGTCATAGGTGGTCCTGATCCATGCTTGGGGCTGGGGGAAGAGAAGAGCAGCTCCATCACGAGCCTGTCAAGTTCAGCCCTGCTGTAGAGCAGTACATGGGCTCCAGGTGCCCATCTCAGTGACAGAAGATCCCTTCTTCTCAGAAACATCATAGAAAGGGTTGGGTTTGTAGGAACCTTAAAGATCATCTAGTTCCAACCCCCTTGCCATGGACAGGATCACCTTCCACTAGGTCAGGTTTCTTCATCTCAGCTTGCATTTGGAGAGGGAAAGCTGGACACTTTTAAAGGCAGACTTTAGGAAGTCAAAGGTGGCAGACAAGAAGGAAGAAGGGACAAAATGTGGAAGAGAACAGTTGGAATAGCTGAGGATAAAATAAATACATTCCTTCCCAGCCTCTAGGCCTGTTGGTAATGGCTAGAAAGTGTCACTCCCAGGAAGGATGATGCTTCAGGTATCAGGAGACTTCAGCGATAATAAAAATGATTATTGGTGAGAGGCAAGAATAAATAGAATATGATCTTTCTTTTTAGAAAGTGCCTGTCATGCTGCTGTTCGACTTGATGCAGAGCAGATTGGATCACACACTGGAGATCATGTTGGTTAGGAAAGTTTACACTTTAGTTTTACACAGATCCTTTTTTAGCAGCTTCAGATGGAACTGCCACTTCTAATCCCAGACTCACCCATGGACTGAATGCATGATCTGTTAGCTGTTCGACTTACCTCAGTGAAAGAAGTTAAGTAAAGGAGGAAATTTTCGAGTGAAATGAGTGCTCATTCCACTCTCACTCCTACCCGCTTGGTTTCCATCTCCCAGTGCTCTGTTATCTCCTGTTGAGCTGCTTCTTCTCTGTGTAACTGCTGAGAGTTTTGGTATCAAAGATGTTTGCTTTCTGCAAGTCATCTCTTGCTTTCTCCTCATTGATGTCCTGCTGCTTGTCTCAAGGCTCTTTGTTTTGCAGTGAAGCTTAACTAGAGATTATTGTGCTGCTGTTATCGAACAGGCTGTTTCAATATTGCTTTCACTGATACTGTTAAAGTGTAGATTTAATTACAGAGCGTGTGTAAAGGAGAATTTGAAGGTATTGTCGGTCTGCAGGCTTAAAGAAATGCTTTTATGGTAGTCATGCTTTAGTCACTTCTTTTAGTTCAGTTGCAGCAAAAGCCAGAGCTGCTGATTTTTAAAGTTTTTTAATGAAGTGTGTTTTAAAACAGTTTGTAGGCAAACTCTTGATCAAAAGCATGAGTGGTCAATGAAATATTGGTTTTGTTGCATTTTCCATTCAACACAAGATCTGCATCTTCCCATGACAGTGCCTAAGAAAGCAGAAAAGGGAGATAATCAAGATCAGTGCTGCCTAAATCCTTTCCATATAAGATACTCCTCCTCAGCCTAAACCAGGTGGTTCTTTTATTATTTTTTTTATGCTGGGAATATGCCAGAACGTAATCGCTGTTCTCCAGAGTCAAAGGGGAACATGCCCAGAATACCTCTTGACCTCAGATTGGTCTGGGGAAGTGCTGTACAGTAGAGCTGCACTCCCGAATCCATAAAGTAATGAGTCGTTTGAAATCCCTTGGAGGTTATTGTATGTATTGTCAGTCCTTCACACCTGAGTGGATCTGGGAAGGGGTTTTCATCCTCTGCTGAACATCTGACTAGGTCAACTGAAAGAGAAGTGAATGAAGTTTTCTTAGAGCTCTGACATTTGTGAGGGTTGTGATACTTCAGTTTAGGAATTCATGGTAGAGGGAGATTCTAGTGGAGCACGGTGTGGCAAAGGGGAAATCTCCTGTGGAGGAAGCAAGAGTGTCCTCCCATTCCATGGGAAGTCAAGCGATGCTTCCTAGAACCAGCCCGTCTCCAGCAGCAGTGCTGCGTGGCCAGTCATTCCCCGCCTGCCCCCACTGGGCTTTCAAAATCAGTAGTTTAGAGAACAGCACTAAATTCAGATCAAATTCCTAATGAAGCATGATGCTTTGGGTTTCATAGACTCATTTTTATCACTATACGAAGACCGTAAACTTAAGGATTACTTTAGTATTGTGTTCTTTGGGAATAAGAGAGCAGCTGCCATTAGTGCTATATGGAGACCTGTCTGATGCTCTTAGCTTCTTTGTGATACCACCTCAGGTCTGAAAACATCACATGTGGAATTACTTGTTCAGAAATGTGTATTGGATTTGTGTTGCAAGGACCCACCACTGGCCAAGGCTGAGCCCATCAGCAACGGTGGCAGCGCTTCTGGGGTAACAGATTTAAAAAGGAGGGAAAAAAACCACCTGTGCATCAGCAATTGCAGCCAGAGACACCAGTGAAAGTATGTGAGAGAAACAACTCTAAAAGCTCTTAAGGATTAGAAGTTTTTGTGTTTCCTACTAATTATCACACACTGGGGATTTCTTTTCTTATTTTTTCCTTCTTTTTCTTTGTTTTGTTTTCTTTTTCCCTCTTGGATCTCTATCTTTTCTCGCCTTACTGACAGGGATCTTCCCAGGCTCTTACTGTTATAGTTAGCTTTTACTGCAAGGCTTCTCATACAGTAATTTGTAGGAGAGAGATCATAATCTCATGCTTCACGTGGAAGTTTTAGGAGCCATTGAGGTCAGTAGTGCAAAATAAGACTTAACTGCTTCCTTTAAAGTCATGTAACTTCTGTTCATGATAGTAGATACTAACCGAAAAAAAACCTTGTCTCTGAACATGTTGTAACTTCAAATAAATGTCATTAACTTCAAAAGTAAACAAAGTCTGTAGATAAAAATGTACAAATACCGGATTAGTTGATTTGGTTATATAGAGCTTTTGTTCAGTGAAACTTTTGTTCAACTTTTTATAACATCTTCTCCAGAAGTAGTTAGGCAGCATGAAAACGAATGATAGAAGTTTAAATCTATCTTAATATACAGTATTGTTTTGGAAATGCAAGTTAGATATGTTGTGGGGAAATAAAATTATACCGAAAACATTATAGATGAGCATCTGTTTTCAAGCAAGATCTGTGATAGCTAATGCAATACTTCAGGCTTTACTTTAAAAATGAAAGCTGAACGGTTGCACATGTGTGGGTTTTTACATTAATGGAATACGTTAGACAGTGGTACTAATCATTTTGCATTAGAACATTCTTTACCAGAAAGCTGGCTGATACCCTGCATAGTCTAATTAGTGAAAGCATGATGATAAATAACAGCTTTCTAAGGAGCTTATTTCAAGATCAACTTGTAGTCAATGTGCAGGCACTCAAACTATCTGAAAATGTTGTGGATGCTAGAAGTACTGAATGTTATCACTGAAAAAAAAGGCTGCCAAATTATTCAAAAAAAAAGGTGGAAAAACCTAAGTGTGTTAGCACTTAGCAAGGTAGCATGATTATGATATGCAAAATTAATTAGTTTTCCTGGCACATGTATTTGGAATCAACAAAAGCAGACACTGGTGAAGTACATCTTTAAGATAATGACCTGAACAACATTTTGTGCTACACAAATGTAGCTCAGACTACACACACCCACACCCACCCCCAAAAAAGTGTTTTCTTCAGTCTGTTGCTGTTAACATCATCTAAATGCAGGATCAGCTCTAAACTGCATATCATCCTGAATTCAAGGAGGCAGAAATAATGCTGTAGGATGAGTATGAAGTTGTTTTACTTCAGGTTCCCACTGAGGTGGGACACTCGTTTGTATGCCTGACCAATAGCCTGGCTGCTCAGGGGGGGATAGCAGCAGCTCGGGCACAATTTTACCTACTTGTACTATGCCCGATAATCAACGTTGTTAAGCATAAAATTCAGAGTTTAAATAGTAATGCAAGTAAGGAGATATTGTCCCAAAATCAGAACGTAGATTTTCAAGAGATCTTTGTTAGCAGGGTGAATAATGATTTGTTTGAAAACACAATGTAGGTCATGATTTATGTTGAGTTATTAAAAATCTTTCTCGGCGAAGATACTTATGTTGATATTTCAGGCTATGGCAGTCGTATCAGCAAAGTAACTTAGATTAGTAATTGTCTTTTTTCTTGTTAAAACCAGAGCTTTGTTTAATACCTAAATACGTGTATATACCTAATATACTTGAACAGACATGAAGTGATTTTGCATCATTTTCACTACCATAGTTTGATCACAGCGGAGGCAGAGGATTTGTATGAAAAACATTTTAATTATTTTTTTCTGACAGTTCCCAACTGAAAAAGCGTTGTTTTGTGCAGACTTAGTTTATCGTTTTCGTTTTTCAGTCCTTAATTCTCCTGTTAAAGCATAGGCCCATGTAACTGCAGTTGTTGAAAAGACCCTGATGCTAGAAGTTACTGCCTTATAGCTAGGCTATGTAATGGGTGGTGTTCAGGCAGTTCAGCAAAAGATCAGATGAGTTGGTTTTCTGTTTCCACAGTTCTTTGTTTTAACAAGAGGAATTAAATCTGATAAAGATGCTTGTCAATAGGTTTTTTCAAGAATTGATGCCTTGTTGCCAGATCAGCTGAGTATTAAAATAAAAATTCATTTAGTGTTTTGATTGTGTTTTTTGCTTTAGAAATTAAGACAGTAATGCAACATAAGAACAAGCTGTGACATAATACCTAAACTAGACACTCTATAAAGTTTATTAATTCATATGAAAGTGTAAATAAATTGTCTATAATAGTTTCTAGATAGCTTGCCTAATTTCACTGATAAGTCTGCACTATACCAGAATGTCTTCCTTTAGTCGCGTTTTATCTGCTAATTATTGCTGAGCATCTTCCGAATAATTTATCCTCATGGGTGTATAAACTGCAAAATCAGATTTTGCTTTTGTGCATCTCAACAATATTAATGCAATAATAGCTCAGTGACTGTGGAAAAAGTCGCTAACTGCAGCTTCTCCAGTTGATCACAACAGGGATCTGGAGCGTGAAGGATTGGGAGGATCTCTTGTGGCAGTTGAGAACTGACGTTGTCGTGAGGATCGGTTGTCGGCAGGAGATGGATCAGGAGAGGGGAAAGGAGCAGCTGACAGCAGGATGTGCAGGGTACAGCTGAAGGGCTGCATCCCTGGGTTCTTTCCAGCTCCTCTTGTGTGACTCTTCTCTGAAATACTTGTCCTTTCATTGATTCAAACAGGTTTTTCCTCATATTAAGAGTTCAGATTTACTTCTCTTCCTTTAATTACAATAGTTTCAACTCTTACAAGTCTCTTTTCCCTAAATCTTACCTAAAAGCTGTGAGTAATTCATAGTCTTCAAAACTTAGTCCTTAGTGATAGAACTGACTTAGTCCTTAGTTCTTTGCTAGTCAGAACAGTGGCGTCACAAGAATGTGACGTTGCAGTGACTTAGCTATTCATTTCCATCACAGCAGCTTTCCAAAAATTATGCAGTGCACACTAACCCATGGATGCTTATCAGGTTTGCTGAATCCTCTAACTTTTCACCAGCTTTCACTCTGAAATCACAGGAGTGATGGGAGTATTAAACTTCTGTTGATTTTCCTGGTGAGAGGGAAGTTTCCTGCATAGCTACTGCCAAAATTAATTACATCAAAATCACAGATAAGTAACAGAATGAGCTTGTAGCTGAACGTTCAGGCTTAGATACAAAGAAATGTGACTGTCAGGTGCCATGGCCCTTGTTAAATAAGCATCTTATCAGCACGAGTCTTACCTGTTCAAAAAAGATAGAGGTAGGCAATTTTATTAGCAAATTACATCTAGGCATTTGACGTCTTGCTTAGATTGAATGAGCAGGGAACACATTAGTTGGATTAAAAATTATTTCACAGAGAGATCTCAAAGTATGTCACTCTTAAAATGTGTCATCCTGTGAGGTTGTATGTGATTTCCCGAGGAATAGGTTTTTTTGTCTAAAGGTATGTAGTGCTTTTTTAATAGTCTAGATGATACAGAGTTTCTACTGGTCAAGTTTGAAATCGTGGAGACTGACCATCCAAGTGCTGGAATCATCCAAATGTGGGAGGATGCTGCTGAGTTCCAGTCGAGATGCAGAAGCAGAGAATTTTGTTTATACTTACCCATCAGGAGATTATAATGAAATATAGACTGCAGTCTCAGAAGTGTCTTTGCATTCCATGAACGCCAATAAAAGAAAATAAATAACTTTCTGAAAAAAGAGAAATACGGCAAAATTTCAGTCATTTTTTTAAGTGGAACTTTAAGTGACTGTTAAAAATATATTTTGGCTTTTTGTCTCTGCAGAGTTTACAGATGCTTCCTCAACAACGGAAAGCCATAGCAAAATTTAAGGAGCCAGCACATGCTTTAGCATTTCAACAGAAATTCCACAGGTAAATAATTAAGCACTGCTGCCGCCTCTGTTCATTCTCTGCCTTCGAAAGATTAAATCAGTCTCCTCTGCTCGGTGTTTCTTTTAATCCGATCAAGCATCTGTTTGTTAGTGACCTTCATAGAACCTCCTTGTCTGTTCTCCACCCCCATAATCAATTCGAGTACCAGGTTTAAATTTCTTTTAACTTTTAACAGGCACATGATAGATCTGTCCCACATAAACGTGGCGCTGATAGTTGAGTGATGTCTGCTGAGAGAACCCCTGACACTAGCAGAAGCGTACTGTGGAGCTGCGTGAGGCACAGTGGCAAAACCATCGGGTGGTGAAACCTTTCAGCTTAGTCTTTTAATTGCTTTGTTGAACTACAGAAAGCAGCAGCGTGTCCTCGGGAAGAGCTGAACTTGAGAAGATCTGCGAAGATGGAATTTCTGTTCAGTTTGTTCACATTCTGTTGTAACCACGTGGAACTACAGATTTTTTTTTTTTCCCCTCAAAATGCTTTCAATGCATGTAGACACTGTTCTTCAAGATCCTGCTGTGTGACCACAGTGACTTGAGAGAGAACGTTTACGTTGAAAGATTAAAAAACTTTCTTCATAGCAAAGAATATTTGATAATGGTTGCTCTTATCTTCAGTGTGAGGTATTTGAAAGAAAACTCACTTTTCTAAACAAAACACGTTAGTTACGTTGTATATCTGAGAGCACGGGAGGTATTCTTGCATAGCTTTAAATGCGCTCTGCTTCACTGAATAGCAGGATGCTGAGAAGCTTTGGAGCTGACACTGGAAAATTATAGTTTTGATCTTTGTAAATAAGCCTAAGTCTGTCTTTGCATTTTTCTATTCCGACACAGACTTCCATCTTCTCTTTCCAACTCCACTTATTCCATAAAACCCTGTGTAGGAATAACACTGCTGTATTTTCCCTTCGTTTTTAAAAACAAGGATCTTTGCCCTTCAGTAGCATCGTGGGGTAGTGGACTCCAAAAAATGGAACTAGGCTGTTTTAAATGACGTTGCCACATACAAGGAAAAAGAAATATTTGGTGCCTCACTTCAAAGACATTACACAGGAAGAGTGGAGCATTCCTAATAGTTCTTTTGGGCTAGTGTTTCATGATTGCTTTATTTTGACTATTTTTTTTGATTTGAAATTTATTTTGTGACTAATGCTGACCCGTAAGAAACCCGTAACTGAAAGGACTTGGTTTGTTGCGTTGTTCCCGATAAATACAGGACTATAAAGACACTGTGAATCTGCTGGTGAACACAGCCGTTCCCAAAAGCTACTTGCAAACATTAACCACAGTTTATATTTCATTCAAACTAAAATCCGGATTATTTCCTTTTGGTTAGAACCATCTAGGTGGTGTTGCCAAAGGAACAGTTATTTTCAGTTACTTCTGAATAAACTTATTAAAATGTCATCTTTATATTGGATTCCAGTTTTTATGAACGTTTCCGTAGTTTTAAGACTGTGAGCTTTTGCTTCATTCTTTATTTTTAGGAATACCCTTAAGCACTCCACCTATTATTTGAAGGGGGAGGACTTAGAGAAACCTTATAGTTTCGTTACATGAGTGACCGCAGAAGAACATTATTGGTAAACAGCTGCAAATGGGGTCCAAAACAGGCATGCCGAGCATAGAAGGATGAACTAAGCAAGTTTATAGTACCATAGATTTTCTTTGTTTTTTGGTGTTTTTTTTTTAAAGATTTAATGGTGACAGTGTCACATAGATCTAATTGGTTCATAGATCTAATTTGGTTCACATTTTCAATTAAGTAGAAGTTACTAAAAAGTGACTGAATAATAAATACTGTCCAAAGTCTTCTAGGTAAAACTGTTCTTTGCTCATTGAAGTAATACAGAATAATGTGGTACTTTGGAAATACTGCACTGGGAAAAAAATGAAAGCATACTCTAACCCGTTTACAACTTAGTGACGAGACACAGTAACATAATGAGAATTTTTGCATGGAAGTGAGTTTTATACCCGTCTGTATAGTTCGCCATTTCTGCATAATACTTAATAACATCCAGCACAAATACTGTACGTGAAGTGCTGTTAGTGCTTCAGGGTAGACCCAAGCCCAAGACAGAAAAGGAGCTGCAGGTAGGAAGTGCCTGGTGGGAGCCAACCCTGAAGGCTCCTGTGAGGTGATGTGCCCTGTGCTCTTTAACTCCTTGCACCGTGAGCATTAGGACCCCTCCCTGCCTCTTCAGGTTATGTAATTTTTATTTCTAAGTAATAAGTGCTTATGTCTAAAACAAGTCATTAAACAGTTACTCATCTCACTGTTAGGGAGCAGCTGCTCTGTAAGGAGAAGGATGGGAAGACATCTCAGAGTAGAGTGATAATAGCGCACGTCAGGAAATCTGGGTTAGATGCAAACGCCAGCAGCTGAGTTCAGCAGTAGGAACATCTGCAGTTGATCAGCTCTCCTGTCAGAAGCAAATGTTATTGGGGTTAGAGGGTTTCTTGGAGCCTAAGAATATGGGTTTGATTCAAAAGTCAAAGATGTTTGTAGAGATGCTACTGCTTTGGGTTTTGAATCCATCCCACAGAGGCTGAGGTTCAGCCAACTTAAGTTTTAAGAATTTTTATTCAGTGAGGTTTCTTAAAAAGAGATTTTTATTTTTTTTTTTGGAGACAAGTGCGTGGCTTTGGACTAAAGAAATGAAATTGCCTCGGATCTGTTGTAAATGTAGGAGGCAACGTAAGCAATGCCTGTTTAATGACTAAAGGCAGTTGCAATAGTTTATTGCTTGTGCACAGGCAGGATCTGGGCGGGTCACTGGTGGTGATTTTAGCTGCTTATTGCAGTACCTTGGTATCTTACTATATGTATGTATGTCTATATGTGTTCTATTATACACATACATACATACCTACTCACACCCTGTGTTGTCACCGTATCTCTCCGATACCTTAAAAAAAACTTCAGTAGCATAAGTAGCAATTAGGTGAGTCATTTGTTAAAACATCTGTGTTTCGTTAGTTCTCAAATCCTAACTTAAAAGTGGATCGCTTGGCAATGATCAGTTTGGGTGATACAGCTCTTTTTGCATCCATGTGTTGTCTCCTCCCAAAAAAACCCAAAGGAAGCAGAGGTAAAGGTAGACGGACGTGTTCTTGCCATGTTCTCTTTCAGCGCATAGTTAAATCTGAGCATCTTAACTTTCCTGGAAGATCTGTTGCAACCATTATCTTGTTCTTTCTTTATCATGCATTCAAAATATGATGCAAAATGAAAAAAAAAAAGCATTTAATGTGTAGTATGTAAATATTGACCTTTTAAAATTAAAATGTTACTCAAAGTGCTTACAGTCAACCACATCTTAGCTATTCGTTAGTTTTTTGTGTTGTCTTATCTAAGTTCAATGGATACAGTTCCATAATTGTTGATGTGTTTTTGTGTATATCTTCAAATTTTTATAAAGATGCTAGTAAGTCAATACATATATCCTGATCTGTGTATTATTTGTTCACAGTTTTTATTAGCGTAATTTTATAATGGTCTTAATAGGCAGCTCCAGTAGGTGATTATATGGAGCCAACTTTTTTTTCCCAGTTATTTATTTTCATCTTGTAGCACTGGAGATTTCACTTTATAACTAATCATATCTTGCCTTATGATTGGCCGTATGATCTGTGGTATTTTAGTAGAATGTTCTACTTTTTCTTTTTTTCTAAAAAAAATAAACTAAAAATTAAATCTATCCTTCAACTTTTGGGGAAATACAGTGCACTATCAGACCAAAGCATGCATTTTCTAGGTTTGTTGCGTTGTGCTGTACAAGTACAGATTAGGTCTGTCGTGTAATGTTGTTCTCAGAAGGTTGAGATGTTTTGGTTTTACACGTAATTCGAGTTGGTCATGTAAAATGTTGGTTCATCACAATGTCGGCAGCCGATGTGGCGCTTTTGCTGTATGATGGAGCGATGTGCAGGGTTGGAAGAGCTCGGGATCGTTGGTGCGAGGTACGAGGAGGACAGGTCTGTAGCATCTTTGTAGCTGGAGAAGCCACCGTGCAAACGTTTATCTCTAAGCAGTGGTAGAGAGTAAAAACAAGACAGGGATATTGTTGTTGGCCCACATTCATCTCCAATATGAATTGGGGAAAAAAAGAGTAAATTCTGGCACCCGCTCTGTAAAGCATCTTCAGACACTTAGTTTATTCCCTGGGTTAAATCTGAAGATTCACTTCAGATTTCCAAATTTCTGTAGAAAACTCCTTCTAGCCGTTAAAATGCCAAGCAGGCTGAGCATTTTAGTGCTCTAATGGTAGGTTTCCACTGCAAAGGTAAAGCTGAGGGGTTTTTTTTATAAACTGTGAGTTATTTCACAGTAACCTTGGGGGTCTTCATCATTTTTTTCTTGACATTCGCTAGCTACTTGGAGGGAGAAAAAACCTTTTACTTGATGCTGATTTTTTTAAAACATTTTTTTAAACATAAGTATCTTTTTATCTGTTTGGCCGGAAATTGTGCAGTTTCCCCGGAAACTGCTTGAGGCACTTCTCATCCTTACGCCCCGTAACTGCGTGTCTGTCTGTGTGTGTGGGTGCGTTGCCCTTACAGCTGGCTGAGAGGGTGGGCGGGAGGGTGTGGGGTTTCATTTCTTGGGTTTTGTTTTGTTTTGGGGGTGGGTTTTGTACCTGTTTTTTGTCTAACCCGGGAGATATGCTGGATTTGTTCTCTGACATACTATCGTGTTGTTCTTGTCCTTCGCGTAGTGCTGTGTTTATGTGGGTCATGATGCTCGAAGGTAGAAATCTGGGGGTCGCCTGTTCACTGTCAAAAAGGCATTTTTGTTCAGAGAGACACGCACCTTTTTTTAAAAAAAATATATTTTTATGCTTTTTTTTTTTTACTAGCATGTTGGATGAGAAATTAAATGTGAAGGAAACAAATACTGAACAGGTTACAGAAAGCTACGTGGTTTATAAAGGTCCTTTAGGGTAACATAGGGCTTTTGTTTCAATGTTACCTTAAATCGTGCCTTAACCTCTTAATTAATTCATAAACATTATACTTGAAAATATCTTCAATTACGATCAAATCCTAAGGATTTTGTGTAAGGTTTTTTTGTAACCTAATTTTTAATCATGGAGATGACTTTATTACCCACATGAGCCCAGGGTCTTGTGTACAAAAACACTGATTCATATTGGATCCTTACGTATACCAACTTCTGGTATTATATGGTTGGGAAGGATCATTTTGTCCTATATAACACTGCTTTTTGCAGGGTTGGTTTTTGTTTTGTTTTTTTAAAAAAAAATGAGAAAAAACACCGCTGTTTTCTACTTCTGTGCTTATTTTGGTGGAAAGTATGGTCCTTATTGCACTAAGGAAAACCTCAAGGGCAAAGTTAACCTCACTGGGGCTTTTAGGTGCCTGTGTTGCTTTCTCACTTCTTGGTTGGATGCACTGATTTTTCTAACTAACTTGAAATGGGCTTTATATATACAGTTTCTCAACAGGTGACATTGCTTTTATTCAGTGTAACAGTGCTCAGGTTAAGAGATTTTTACCATTTAAATAACTTCAAAAATTATTACAGTTTATGAATGTTTTTGTAGAAGAACTTGTGCACGGTTAAAAGTGGCTGTATTGAAATGTGTGTAGTCACTTGGAAGATCACAGTTTAAAGCTCTGCTGTATTAATGTTATCTTCATTTGGTGGCTCAGGATTTTCTTAGTGTGCGTCTAGTGGTTTTTAATATGCGTTGTATTTTTTTCCTAGTACCTGTCGGGCTGACTTTGGAACCTTACAGTTTTATTTCTATTTGTGTAATAACAAACTTTTTTTTTTTTTTGCAGGATTTCTTTTGCAGGTGAAATATCTGTCAGAGATTATTTATCTTCTAATTAATAAACATTTTCACTTGCAGATACAGCAGAGACACGATGCTAACACTCATGTATTCACAGCTGATCTTCTGTACCATTGCGTGCTATTTTTGTTGATACCAAGTGCCCTTAGAATAAATCAGCTTTCTTTTTTCCTCTGGTACCCTTTACTTCCACCCTATGCTTTACCTCATTTCCATCTCATTTGCCCCTAGTTTTCCCTTCCCACAAGGATACTTATATCCTTGTTAAGTTCCTGCTGTTTTCACCGCTTGTTCATCTCTCTGGACCTTTTTCTATCCAAGCATGTTACATTTCATCTTTTGCTCTATTTTCTGTTCTTATAGCTCTTTTGAGGATACCTGAAGCCTAGATCACCCACCCTGAAAGCACATTGTGCTGCACTTCTCTTTGTAGACTTTGATACATGAAGTTGAGGTTGCTTTTACAGGTGTCGCGCCTTAGGAGATGCGGCTCATCCCAAAGCACTGGAGAGGCGTCGCTTAACGGTTTTGCTTTGCAGTTTTACCCATATTGGAGAATTAAAACATTTTGCATACCTGTTCTAGCATTTGTGGCAAGCCAGGCAAAACAAGATTAACAATTCTTTTATCCTTTTCACTTTTTCAGGAGTTCTGTTCTTGAATTCAGTGATAGTAATAGCACCTTTTTTTTTATTGCCGCGTAGAAATGCGAACACTGTCGACACAATTCTACCTCCTATTACTATTACTGAATGTGATCCTTCCTAACCTTTAAAGTCTTAAACGCTGTATATATTTGGGTGTTCTGAGAATCACTTCAAATGTATTGCTCTGATCTGGATGACAATTTGTCTATTAGCAGTTCAGGATGTAAATTCAACAGCCGACTGTATCATACTGACTCCACTGGGAGTTCATCTGCCTCATGTTTTCTACAGCATCATCTGCACAAGGTGTTCACTACTGATTTCTTGAATGTAATACTGAACTGTACCAAGTCATCTTGGATAAGAGATCTTTCGGTCATACCTATTTAAGTGAATGTAAAAATGGAGACACAAAGATGATCTCATGTACAAGTTGGTTTTTTACATGTAATTCCATGTTTAAAATGTCAACATGTAAATCTATTTATTGTACTTAACATGTGTCAATAAAATTTGATTTTTATCATATTTCCTCTGTCGTTGCTTGATGTACAACTTGAACTTCAGACTTGTCAGAAAAAAGCTCCATGTATCATATTCTTTCACTGCTTTCTTATGGTAGCATCTCTGGGCCCCTACTTTTATGTCAGCATCATAGCGTGGGGTTCTTTGACAGCTGTGCAGAGGTGCAGGTGCTGGTAAAAGGGGCTTTACACTAACACAGATCTCATAGGTATAGGAGGAAAGCTTGTGAGTGTAAAAGCTCTTCTGCTTCCTTTTTGCCATCCTGACATGTCTAATAAAAGACCTCTGCTTTTGACAATTGCCTTATGATGTAAAGAGATGCTCTCAGCAAGCTCAGTATGGTCACCATCAATTATATCTTGAACACAATTATGTCAACATAAATGGAAGCTAATCCCACTGGTGCGTTGTGTATCAAGAAAAGAGGTCAGAATCAGCTGCCTTGCATGCCATAGAGTTTTTTAATAGTTTGGTAACACTAAGTTAAATGAAAAAAAAATAAAAAAATCCCACTGTCACCCAGGAAGTGGCTGCCTGTGACCCGGCACGTACGTTTTCAGTGAATCACAGCTAGCATGTCGTATCGTTACTGGGGGTAGATCTGAAGAGAACATCATTTCCTGGGGGCAGGCTGGTGATACTTCAAGCTGTTTGCTTCTGCTTGTACCCTGAAAGAGGACACATTAGTGACCAGCAGTGGAGTGACCTTAGGAAGCTGAGGTAAAAGGACATGCCTCTGATGCCGTGATTTTTATAGTGAGCAATGTAGGAATAACCATCTTTGCTTACAAAGTTCCAACTTAGTTTTCGACTTGTGATTTTGATTTAACAACAGGAGCACGCTATAAATATCTGTCCAACTGCAGCATCACCTCTTCCACATCTTCTCCTCTACAGAAAGCACCAAGCAGAAGTCAACTTCACCAAAGACCTTCAAAACCCAAACCTGATGAGTTGTATCTCCTTGCTTCTTAGTACCTTCTTTCCCTGCTTCTGCCCATCTGCGGTCTTGGGGCATGGATTTTTGTTTTAGTGAAGCTGATGCACCACTGAGCATCAACTCATCAGTCCTCTCTTGCAACAAACTGGTTAGCTGTTGCACAGCACAGGGGAAGAACAATCCCTTTTTGAGAGTGTGGGTTAGGACCAGGCATAGGAGTCTGAGTGATCTTTCAAAGCTAAGATGTCCTGCTGATGAATTTGTAGTTTTGTAGAATTTCAGGATTGGAGAGAATTGGAAGGCTGACAACTGTAGAGTGATGGAGGAAATCAGTGGAGCTAAAAGCTAGTTATTGAGGGAATGGAAGTGACCAAGGGAGATACAAATAAACCTTTCCAATCAAATTCTGAGATGCCTAGTGGAGTGTGTTCAAAAATTGGTCTTGATTGACCTTAATTAATTTGCGATTGTGTGGGCAGGAAGAGTTGCATTGTGCTCACCCAGTGTGTTGGGAGATACATGAGGGAGGGCTGAGACAAGAAGGAGGATCGAAGTATCTCAAAGGAGTTGGAGGAGCTAGAGAATTAGAATAATAGAGGCGAGATTCATCTTGCAGAGTGCAAGAACATACACTCGCTGCTGTTCATAAACAAGGATTTTTGCTGCAAGAGTCACTGGGGAAAAAAGGAGCAGTGAACTAATAGCAGATAGCTGATTTACGGAGGGGGTGAACTGTGAGAAGAAGAACGACTGCCTGTTGGGGATACATGAGTCGAGCACATCCAGATTTGAACTATGAGCATGTGTATGTGCAGTATGAAGGTTAGTGCTGGGCTTCAAAACAGCAGCACAACCAACCACTTGCCTACCACCCTAAGTAGAATCCCCCTGCTGTGAATATTTATTTTTGGGAGCTTTTTTGAATGGTTCAGCCATCAAAGATTTTCTCTGCTTTTGCTCTACACATTCCGTCTTTCAAAGGCCAGGGCTTAAGCTACAGAAAACATCCTTATATGGGTTCAATGAGAATTGACTGGTCACACGGTGCTGAATATACATTAAATATTTTCACCCATCCGTGCTGTCTTGAAAAGATCCTAGGGGAAAATACACCTTCAACTGCTGAAAAATTAAAGATGCTGACTCAGGAAAATCCTTCTATGGAGATGCAGTTGGTATTGGGGATGCTTTGGAGAGGACTTGAGAGCTGAGCATTTAAATTTCTTCTGATTCTAATCCTGTATTCCACTGATTGTTAGCTAATTAGCAACCACTTTTCATAAAATTACTGGTGAGAGGATTCTATTTCCGTCAGAAGGATTTTAAGGCAAGAGGATGGACTAAGTAGCCCAGCAGCCTTTTCCAATCCTGTTTGGATCGCACACAAATCAGACTCTATCTTGCAAAATTTAGATATTCCTGTACAGCATCTCACGATCTTTACTTACAGCAAAGCTGGTAAGAACAGAGGGAGGGGGCTTTTGGAGACTTTTTCCTTCATGCATCTATGCAGTGAGTCATTGCACAACACCACATTCTGCACCTTCCATGGCCTTAGTTAATGTGGATCACACTCTGTAGGGCTTGAGGGCTGGAGAAACAGCCAAAAGCTTCAGAGAAATAGGTAAAAGGCACCTGTTCTATTTGGTTAGATTGAAGTCAAAAGGTATTATTCAGGGATTGAGATGCCTGGCTGCTCTTACAGCCCTCATCACAGAGGAGGCTGGAGTCTTCAAGCTGTTTTTTCTGAGATACGTCATGGGGAGTTTGGGCACATTTTCAAGTATGAAGTGTCTGGTTAGTGCTGCACAGAGCAAAAGGGTCCTGGGTCACGGACTCGGGAGCATAGGGTGTAATACTTGTGTTAGTGGTGGCTACCATCTAGTATTTTGCATGCAGGCTAACTCTAGTTCACTGGCATGGTCCAGATGTTAAAAAATTTTTTAATATCTTCCTGAAATCACTGACAACACTTTAATAAAAGTCAATAGCAAATCAAATTACAAGTAGCATTCTGAATATTCTGAGTCATTGCTTTGTGCTTAGGTGAGTGTTTAATAAAACAGAGAGGCCGCTGTGAATTTGCTCCAGGATGGATTTAAGACTTCTCTGCAGTTTTTCAGTGGCCCTGATACCTGTTTATTCTTTGTCACTTCATATCATTTGCTTTTATATATATTATTGATTTCATGATTAACCTTATTATTGAAATGGGGGCTGGATGCAAAATCTGGGTCCCAGTGAAAATAATTAGGATTGTGTCAGTGGAGCCCAGGGCACCTTTTGAGAACCTCTGCCTTGTAAACATGTCCTTTTCTATTTCTAGCCTGGATTTTTGTGTGACAAAACCAGTCCTGGAAGCCCAACCCCGTTTAACTCAATGAGATCATTTCTTTGTATATTCTCCATCTCTAAAGACTGACACAAACTGGCCTTTCAGCAAAGCGGTACCTGCAGTTCCTACTGCTATAAGCTTTTTCAGAATGTTTAAAGGTGCTAACTTATCAGAAAGGGCTTGTTTTCGTTTGCTAAGTTCAGGAAAATTCATGGATTACATCAAAACTGGGAAGGTGCGGTTGTTCCCAGGTCTTCCCTGCGTTACAGTTAATCAGCCATATACAGAGGGAGGATGCACGTCGCCCTTAATGGGGATGAGGAGCAGGAGGAATGTAATCATCCCTCATCAGCGAGACCCTCAATCACTGCACTTCAAACAGCTGGGGGTACGTAGCCTCATCTTCATTTGAAAATTTTAGTACCTTTTCTCTTCGCTGCCTCCATTTTATGCCTTTTTTTTCCCCTCATAAATTTTTATGATTCTTTTTTTCTTTTAAAGGAGAATTTATGGGTGAAATGGCAGAGACCATGTGAAATGTGGAAGAGCTAAAAGGCTATTGCAGTGGTAAATGAGGCTAAATGGTTCTCTACCACCAGCTGCTTAGAGTTCAGTGATTGAGTCTAACTGACAAGAAATAATTACCCCCTCTCAGGGAGGTGAAATGGGTCCTCACACTATGAATGCAGCTGATGAAGGGGCTGTCCTGGGAGAAGGCAAGATCCTTGCCAACAGTTTCTGTGCCTACATCTTGGTTGCTTAAACCCTTGCGTTAAGATGTTTCTTGCACAGGGCGATGTCCTTTGGTGACTCAGCGCATCTCCTCTCTTTCTGGTCCCAGGGAGGTGCAGAATCTTGACACAACATCTTGCGGGGATGAGCCCAGAGTTAAAATACTCCCTGTGTTATTGATTTAAACTGGTGAGTGTCTCTTAGCCCTTTTTGTTTCAGAGCAAGAGCTCTTGTGTTTCTTATTGCAAAGTTGTTCATTAGGATCTTAAAGCACGCTTCCCCCCTACTTCTCTAATCAATTGCAGGCGACAAATATGCGAGTGCATTTGTTGGCTGGCTGGAAAGGGTGAATACCTTGCGATCAGGAAACGAAAGGACTTGCAGTGCTCCAGTGTGAAGCCTGCATCTTCACAGATCATGCAGAAGCCAAATGTTTTCTTTTTTCTTTTTTTTTTTTTAAACAGAAATCAAACCTGAAATATACTGAGCATGCAAAGTGAGACACAAAATAACCACGATGATGATGGCTTGAATGCCACCATGTTTCCCTGGCTTGATTTGTTATTTTACTGCATTGAGGGTGCAAACATTTTGAATACATGAAAACAGATGACTAAGTTAATTATTATTGTGCAAGAGCCCATCCAGGGTTGTGCTGCGTACTGCCCAGGCAAAACCAGGTACCAGCTCAGGGCAACTCAGGAGGGAGGGAGGATGCTCCGGCCGCAGCCCAGCAATGCCCTGTCACCATGACTCACTAATTTCTTTAGAATATGATGGCCATGGACACCAGATGGCTGCCATGAGCCACCATAGTGCAAACAGGGCTTGGTGGAGCTTAAGCAGTGAAGGAGCAACTCAGTGAGGCTCTGCATTGGTCTGCGTCTCGTTATTCCTCTTTTAAGTGGCTCGCTTAGATGAGACTGCACTTTGACATGAGAGTTTCACCCCTGAAATGGCCAAGGCCCCGTGGATTTTAAGAGGCTGTTCAATGCCCATGTAGCCTGCCACCAGCTTGGCCTCCTCCTCATTTCACAACCAGATGATCTTAAAGTCCCTTACAACTCACACTGTTCTGTGATTCTACAATGTGAACTGCTGCCTTCTCGGCCTGTTCCCCCTTGGCTTGGTCTCAGAAGGAGACGGGGTGGGTGCCAGTGACAAGGCAGTGTGCTGGAGACTGCAGAGCCTCACGGCCACCCCACTGACAGCCCCGGCCAACACCAGGGTGCCTCTCCACCGAGCTGAGGGGAAGTTGCTGCAGCATCCTCCAAGCATCCTCTCCCTGCCACACTGATGGTGTATGTCTCCATTTTGGTAGGAAAGGAGCCACTCGTTCTTCTTTGCTGGGAAAAGGAAGTGTTAAGAAACATCTCAGAGCTGCTGCATCCACAGTTTCCCCTCTCCTCTGGTGGTAACCGTTAAACAAAGTGGGTGGTTTACTGAGCACAGAAATACTGTCCTGCCATAACATCCACTATCTGCTTGAGAACTCTCGGATGAATCCCATCAGGCCTGATCAGCTGAGAAAGCTGGTCCTTTGCAATGGAGGAGATGAATGAGACACGGGATCTCCAGCCAAGGGGGCTTGGCAGCACAGCAGGAGTCAACTGAAGGCAGTGCTCAGCCCAGGGATCAGGAGGAGACCTGAGGAAAGGTGAGAGGAAAACCTTTAATTCTGAAGCGTGGTCCAGATGACCACAACATTTTGGTGCAGACAAGCAGAAAGAAATGAGTTTTCCTCCCTACTGGAAAAAACTAGTTGTTCAGAATTTATTCTCCTTCAGGTTTTTTTAATTTGTAGCCAGCTTCTTCTGTCCCTTCTGAGCACCTGTTTGCAAGCAGAGGAAGGGGTTGGGGTGGCAGGAGCCCCCAGCACACAGCCCCAGACAGGGTTGGGGCCATGGTGCACCAGGGATGCTCAAGCTGGTGGGGAAGCACAGGTCCCATTCTCACCACACCCCAGAGTGTCCTTAAATCCCCATCTCCACAAGCCGTGTCAACAGCTCCCACCTCCTTACAGGCTCCTGTCCATGGAGGTCAAGGTCTTGAAGACAAGTGTTTTGAAACATCAAAAAACCTGAAGGCGAATGAAAAAATGCTGACATGCTCTATTCAGATCCCCTGGGTTTTGTAAAAGTGTGGAGCAGGCAAGAGAAGGGATGGGAAACCTTCTCCATGAAGGTGATACTAAGTTACAAGATACTTGGGTTTGCTTCCTGAGCGAAGGAGTGAAGTTGCTCAGCACAAGAAACATGAAAGCCAAGCTTCACAAAAGTCCTCTAGAAGGTATTAAGAATGGTGATTTTTGGCTCTGGTTGCAAGGGACATGACAGTACAATGGCTTTTCTTCTTCCTCAGCCTCATAAAGTTGAGTAACTAAGTCTGGCATATGTCCTTCAAGCACACCTTTGCCCACCCCCAGGCCAGCAATTTATGATGCAATTCCCACAGGCACAAGGAGAAATTCTCCCCCTCAGGACAGCACCTCTCGCTCCCCTCCCAAACCCTCTGCTCTGGCCGTGATGCCTCTTCTAACATGGGGGGTGCCCTGGCCCACCTGGGAAGGAGTCCCTTCATCCTGAGAAGAGCCTGAATCCATCTTTAATCCATTTTGGTGGAGCAATTTCGTGCATTAGAGACCCATTTTAAGTGCTTACCTTCTTCCTCCTTTCTCTACAAGAGGATTTCATGAGCATGGGCCCACGTGGAGCAATGAGATGGACAGAAGCAGTGCTGGTCTGCCGAGGAGGCGTGATGCTGGAGGTGATGTTGGTTGTGCCAGAGTTTTGCTTGCTCGTGACGAGCCCAAAAGTGCCAGGAGAGGGCTCTGGGCTGAGGTTGGTGTGCCAAGAGTGTGGTGGGTGGACAGGCTGCCCAGCCAGGTGCTACCAGGGTCTCCAGGAGCTGGAGGGTGACAGTGCAAAGGGAGACTAAGCCCGCATTTCCCACAGGAATATGGTCCTTGTGCCATTATTAGAAACACTTCAGGGAAATGCAAAAAAAAACCCAAGAATCCCTTGTTGCAGTTTTAGACTGGTATTGTTTATATCAAATGCCCCAAAACATAGAGAACTGGTCTTAACATGCGGTTTTGGAAAGGGCATGAAAAAAGCTTGGGTAGGACTGAGCCAGAGATGTAACAAGGTTTGAAACTTAGTCACAGGAACTAATTAAAAGGGGGTTGAGTGATTTTTTCCTTTCTTTTTTTTCCCCTCTGGTATCCCCAGCAAAGTCTTTAGAAGACTAACTTACAGGCAAGGAAGCAGTGAGCTCTGGAAATGCAGCCTGCTGGGAAGGATGCTCCTTGCAGGACACATGTCTTGGTTTAGAAGACAGGGGAAAGCCTCCCTTGAACACGGGACTGTAAACCCCTCCCCCCCCACACACACACCTCCGAATTGCTGTACTTTTGAAATTATGGGGCTTTCAGACAAAGATAGGGGGATAGGAATACCAGTTCTTTACTGAGAGATTGCAAACTACAAGGGTAATGATACAGAGGAAAAAAAAAAAAAACAACAAGAAACAAATAATTCCAGACCCCGATAGAGTCAGAATACCTGACTTGGGAAACACAAAAAAAAGTCCAAATAGATCCAGATTAGAGTCCTGCTGGAGTGGCAGATGCTGCTTCGGGTGATTCAGTAGAGGGGTCCGCTGGCGATGGGGGCTGAGTCCACTCCTCCGGCAAAGGCGAAGAAAAACGGCGGGTGCGATGGGGCGCTACCCCCACCCGCCCAAAGTTCCGGCGGGCTGGGGCGGCTCCGACCATTTTCCCCCATCGTTAACCCATGATTACCCACTAACAAAAGCACCTGCCCCTGGAGTTAACACGGAATGAAAAACAACAACAACAAAAAATTCTTCCAGCCGGTTTCAACAGATGAAAATAGAATTACACATTTTTGGTTACATACTGTAACCCAAGACAACACATTTCCATGCCATGGGGTGAGCACGCTCAAGCTCCATGCCAGGAGCCAGGCAGCTGCAACCTGAAAGCAAGAAAACACCCAGGAAAGCTGGTTACTAGACTCATGGCACTGGAGGTGGCAGCAGGCTGGTGACTGGTGACCTGTGCATGAGACACAGCCAGCTCGAGATGCTCATCCAAAGTAACCCTGACAGAAAACATTCAACTTGTTAAAAGCCTAGGTATTGCACCAGGACATGTGAGCCCAGGTACCCCATGTGTGACACTCCATCATGGCAGAGGAGCTCAAATCCCCCAACATGGAGTCATCCATAGTCAGGCTCGTCCCCACTGCGGGGCTGCAGCCCATTGCAGGCGTTTGACCCTCTCTGTCACCATCATTGTTGTGGCCAGAGGAGGCCACAGCAAGGTTTCTAAGTCCTCAGTACTTTTATTGGGTTTTTGCCTCAGCAGAGAAGGCTCCCCAAGCTCTGGTGTCATCCTGGCTGATAGAAGCAAGGACCTTGCTGGAGGACTCATAGCCCGTCTCCAGGTAGGAAACCTAAGTTTCAACCTAAGAATCATTTGGGTTGGAAAAGACCTTTGAGATCATTGAATCCAACTGCAAACCTAACACTCCCAAGTCTACCACTAAACCCTATCCCTAAGCATCACATCTATACATCTTTTAAATACCTACGGTGATGACGACTCTACCACTCCCCCGGGGAGCCTATTTCAATGCTTTTGATGAAGACATTGTCCTTAATGTCCAATCTAAACCTCCTCTGGTGCAACTTGAAGTCACCTGCTCTCGTCCTATCACTTGTTACTTGATAGAAGAGGCAAACAGCCACCTCGCTGGAACCAGATATTTCAGGTAGTTGTAGAGAGTGATGATGTCTTTCCTGAGCCTCCTTTTCTCCAGACTTACAGTGGAGATCAGGTAGAAAACAATAACTTAACTCAATTTTGTTGCTCAGTTACAGTGTTTGAGGGATGGGGGAGCCTGGCTGATGTGCAGCAGAGCAGAAGGTTGCTGCAGGGAGAGGTGGGAGGAATGAGAAGTGATTGCTACCACTGAAACCTCTTTACCTGCTGTTGGAAAACCATAACACATTACAAACTGAGTTCACTGTGGCTCTTTCTTGTGTGTTTGGCCAAGGTGAATATTCCCAGGCCCTGCTGCTGTGTGAGGCTGTTTTTAGGGCCGGTGTCGGCAGGTGGTGCTGGGAGGCTGGGCAGGGTGGCAGAGCACCCCAGGCTGCTGGCACGGCCGCATCCAAGGCAGGGAAGTGAGGTCCTGAGTGTCAGCTTAACGTGGAAAAAGCTCTTTACATGATAGTGGGAAAGAGGCGTAAAGCCTGCAATGTAATCTCCATCCTGCTGGCTGCTTTCTAAATGAGCTTCATTATACACATAATTAAAGGAAGAGATTTGAATGCTATTTAGCAGTGTTTTAAGGGTATTAATTTCAAGACTAAGGGTACCTGGAGATTAAATGAATTAACTCACAACCAAATCAGGTTAATTGTCATTTTCTTTACCTGGACTGGAGCTGAAAAAGAGAAGACTTTTATTCAATAATAACTGTGGATATATTAAAGAAAACCAGGTTCTCGAAGAGAAGGAAACTCACTATGAGAAACAGTGAATTGAAAACCGAGTTGGACATAAGTGGAGCTGGGTGGCAGCGCGGTCTCCGGGGCCAGGGTGGGGATGGAGTGGCGTCCCTGGTGGGCAGCAGGGTGCAGACTCAGCCCCCTCGAGTTCCTGACAAGGGAATGGTCCCAGCTCCTCCCCTGCCCGCCCTTTTGGCTGCCCTTATATGGACACCTGTAGAGTAGCCAAATTGGAAGCTTCTGGTTCCTCCCTGGCAGGGGCTGGAGAGCCCAATAACTCTGGGACCCACTGCCAGGCACATCGGTCCTTGGAAGGATGTGGAGCCAGGGAAAAACAAACACAGACCCCGGCTCAAATGCAGACCCTGTGCTTGCCCTGGACACACCCTGCCCACTGATCAAAGCACTAACCCAGCAAATCTAACAGAAAATTAAGGGCCAGCATGACATGCAAATTCATCAAAATAATTATGGGTTTGCAGTCTCCGGTCTCTCTGTCAGCTGCTTCGGAGCATTGCCCAGGCTCGGCAGGTCCCGCAGTGGGCTGTGGCATGGGCAGGACACAAAAAAAAGCTGAGCACAGACACATGCTTGGGGCTGACAGCAGATATTTGAAGAGAGTATTTTGCACTTCCACCTTTGGCCAGGCGAAAGTCCCTTCTTCATACTGGGGAGACACTGGACTCTCTCCTCTGACCAGTGCAGTCTAATTTTTCACGGAGGAACAGCTCAAAAATGGACCCTCCATGGGGTGTCGTGTTGTTCACCCTTCTGTAGTGGGGTGATGCTCCTGGGCAGGAGCAGAGCTGGCCTGTTTCCACACCACAGAGGTCATAACTTCACTTCCTAACCCCCATCACGCCAACTCTTACACTGCAGCTGCTGAAAGTAATGGTAGCCATAAGCGAGCCCTCACAGACACCTTATCTCGACATCCCATCCAGGCATCCCATCCAGAGCAGAGGCTCTGCACACCCATCCCACAGCTGAGTCTGGAGGTCTCTTCTGCCAAATACATAATCTCTGGGCTTGACGTGCTTGATTTACTAATGCTTGAATCTAGGTGGAGTCTTCAGTATGACCTATGCATCCACCCATCTCTTAACTGCTGCTCCTACACCTATAGGTTAGGTTTGTCAGCCCTGAAAATCTGTTTTGACATGTGAGTGCTAGCTAAACACTAAATAAGAAGTAATTAGGTTTAGGGATATCTGTGAAACCTGACGGAATTCCTAGAGAGATGTGACATGTTGCTGAGTGCTTATTTTTCCATGACTGATGTGACTGACCAGTGTTAATGTACATGAAGGATGGGCAATGTTTCAGCAGAGGACCCATCTCTAAATCTTCTTCATTCAGACTTCACAACCCCCTGGGTTTCTTCCTACATCTCTGTCATTATCAGGCTCACTCTAATCCTAAACAAAAGGTTCAGCCTCAAAATCCCTTCCTATGTATAAGTGCTTTTTCCCAAAGCTTTTCACCTAACTCTGGTGGAAATACTTCACCTGATACCTCCCAGCATCGTATTAGCTTTTCTCATGGATGTGCCACATTCGTGATGGTTAAATGAAGGTGACTAATGTCTCTAGGACTCATTTCTCGTCTCTTACCTGCAGTTTCTAATGGGAATAATTTTTTACTCCTTACGTGCACAAAGAACAGTTTTGATTATTCATTTTCACTTCATTTCTACTGTTTAGTCAAGGTCATCTCGTGCTTCCTGATCACATTGTGGTCACCTTTATTGATCATGGCAACTCTCATCTTGTCACCCACCACAGCATACTCCTAAATTTCTGCCAGGGGTATTAGAATAGATAAGTGAATCGATCAGTGCTTGAGGGAATCCATTTGTCTTCTCCTTCCATTTTAAGGTAAGACCTTCACAGCCCCTCATTGCCAAGCCTTGAACTCGCAAACTTGTTTCCATCTTCTTGGGCTTACGTAACATATACTAATGTAACATCACTGCAAATTCTTCTTAGATCAATTATTCTGTCTAAAAATAAAACAAAATCGCTGACTTTATCAAAGAACCATTCTACATTAACTTACCAAATAACGTATCCCATTTTCTGTTTGGCTCTCTATCTTTGATCCTCCTTTAGTCTAAAATCTGTCCTGTTGTCTTGTGTGGTGCTAGGGTCAAGTTATTTGCCCTGCGCTTGCTCGGGCTCCCTCCTCCCTACCACCAATTAGAGTTTACATGGTCACAGTTGTCCAGTCACCTGCCAACACAGCCCATTTGATGGATGTATTTATCATCACTCTTCCTGGATGTGTCATCTCACATGTTGATTCCTCCAGCTCTTGGATGGAGGGCAGCAAGGCTTCTTGCTTCAGGGGCATAAAAGAACAGGTTCAATTTCCATGGTGGATGCAGTCATTTTCCATACATACCCTTATTACCATAAGCTATTTTTCTATTCCTCCCCTGTTCAATGTCAGCAACCTCCTGCAAATCATGGCAAGGTACTTTTTAAACCATACTTCAGTTATCTTTGACTCTCTCCTTTCTGCAGGAGGAACAAAATTATCCTTGCACAGCTCCATCTTTATCTGGATGTTGCAAGACCCTTTAGCTTTTTCCGACACTAAGCCAAGCTACAAAACCTGACTTTCGGCAGTTTTCCTCGTAAACCTTCAGAAAGATTGGTTTCTTCGGCTTGCCAGCTTGTCTCCAGGAGTGCAATTTGCCTGCAACTGTATTGCTGTCTGGTTCTTCCTTGTGCAAGAGTGCTAAAGAGGTCTAGAAATGTATTTTCAAGACTTTATTGGTATCACAAAATTGGCTAAAGTCACAGACACAGCCAAGCAGATGCAAGGAGAAGAGCCGTTAGTTCCAATCCCTCCAAAGAGCTTCACGATGCGTCAGGATGTTGTCATTTCAGTTACCACAAGTTTTCGTTGTCAGTCTTTTTTTTTTTTTTCCTGCTTTTGGCCCCAAAATGGGCTTGGCAGCCCCCAACAGAGCTAGGGAACCTTGTGCTGTTATTGTTTTGTGACTCACTTCCCTATGGCACGAGGGAATTCAGGGAGGTTCGGTCCATTTGGAACCTCATCTCAGGAGATGCCAGGGAGGTGGGAGCAGAAGAGACCTCCCTGGCCCCGATGTTAGTCCCTCCTCTCCATCCCTCCCTCCTCTGGCATTTCTAAATCCACCCTCAGGTGCCAGGGCAGGAAAAACAGAACTCCAGAGATAGTTATGAAGGGTATGCAGGAATGTATTATGCCCTGCCTGTTTCTCCAGGCTGTTGGAGCGGTCTCTGTTTCTGCACTCCACATTCGCTTTCATTCCTGATAAACCCAGTGAGACCTTTTCCAGAGAACAGGTTGTCAAATCTACTTTTCTTATGAAAACTTTCCTTCAGACAGCAGTGAGCCTTTCATAAAATATGCAACACCGTCATGTTTTACGAGTGCCTGTGGAGGACCAGGGTGACCTACCCTCTTGTAGACAGGCTGAGCTGGGTGGGCTGGGATCCAGCTGGCTGGTTTATACTATTCTGTAGCTTCCAGTCTGAAAGAATTTAAAAGTTCCACTGTGCTGCTTTTGACTTGTCTCCTGATGCTAACCTCAACTGTGCAAAATTTACCATGACATAAATACAAGATCATTTTAAACTCAAGATTTCTTTTAATTTCCTTTTTTTTTTTTTCCCTTTCAAGTCTTTAAGAATTCAGGATCACCTTCATCTTTGCTGCAAATGAAGGAGGCTGGAAGCTAAATTGAAAATACCCAACATAATCTGAAGTTTGCATGCAGTCACACGGCTCACAATGTCAGAAATTTAAAAATGCTTCTAAGTATTAGGATATTCAAAACAAACTAAAGAGAGGTTTTGAAAAATTACTCCAAAAGGACAAACTATTATGCACTCTTGTTATCTGAGAAGTTTTGTCATCAAGACAATATTTCAGCAGCTTTAGATAGACGAGATTCTCAAAGGGGATTTCTAATTTGTATTTGTTTTTAATTTGGGGTTTGGATCACAGCAGCAGCAACAATTTGTTTTGCTGTGTATTTATGGCTGCACATGTTTAAAATGGTAAATCTGCACTGACCTATTAGACCACAAAAGTGAAACCAGCTTCTGTATTCTGATTCCTTAGCTGAAAAAATAAACCCACAGCATGCCTGTATAAAATAAATTATATTTTTACAGCTTTCAGGTTTGGGACTCAAAGACTGTGCAAGTATTTTGGATTATCACAGCTCTGGCTTTAAAAATAAGGAAATAGTTCTTTCCCGGAAAGTGACTCTTTCAAGACAAAATGTTTTTTTTTTCTAGCTGCTGCCTTTCATTAAAGTTATATAAATTTATCCAAGATGAAAATAAAATTAATAAGGAGCTTAATAAAATGTGCAAGGAAAGAAATGAACCAAAATACAGTAGGATGCTGGTTTGGTTTAACACCAGTAAAGGTGTCTAGCTCTAAAAGATAATTCAGAGGTAGCTCCAGATCATCCTGCGTTGAGCACTCTGCTTCTTCTTACCTACCTGTTTTTATTGGCTTTGCTTCTCACAACAAGTTGAAATGTTTTCCTTCTAAGTTCTAAAAACAAACATGGATCAAGTCACATTTGACTTACGACAGAAGCGTGGATAGGACCTGTTACTTACCCCTCCCCGCGGCCGTGGCTCTGAAAAAGGCTTATCCAGGCAGAGCAGAGAGCCTGGGCTGGGTCTCTCTGGTCGCTGGATTAATTATTTGATGACAAACCCATCTTTTCTGGCTAATTTCTAAGTCCTGGACAAACACATCCGTAATTTTATTCATTCAAGTTGCTTCATGCCCCAGGATGGGGGAAGCTGGATTTAGAAGATGCTTCTGAGTGGCTGCAGGTGAAACCACAAGGTGACAATAGCCCAGCATCCAGGTTGGACCTGGGCATTTTTGGGATAGAGGGCAATGACTGATTGTTAGAAATACGGTCCAGTTTTACACCATGGACCACCTAGAGAGGCAGGAAGGTCCCCCAGCATCTCTCACAGGGCGGGCAGAGGGTAGGGCTGAGCCAGCAAGTTGAACAACACCAGTTGCAAAACTTCAGTTCCATGAGAAGTCCTTCTGAAATGTGTCTTAGGAATGTCCTAAATAATACTTGCTGGTGGGAGTGGAAGGTGCTGACAAATCCAGAGGAAAAAAAAAGAAAAGAAAAGGAGCTTTATTGCAAGTGGGTGATGAAAGTAGCAGTGACCACAACAAGGAGGCACATTTCATTACAGCGGCTGTGGCAGAGCCTCCGTGAAAATTACAGGGAATGCTAGAGCAGCCCTGGAAAGGATTCAAACAGCAATTTGCTCTCGGCATGACCATCGCGGAGAGCCGGCAAAGGGGGAAGCAGAGTTCTTGTCCTTCTTCCTGCAGATGCTGAACCTCATGATCTTTAGTGGATGTGGAGATAAGGAGGGAAAGAATCAGAAGTCAGAGATGAACTTCTTCAAAACACACGGGATTCTTTTTGGGTGATTCTTCTCTGGCAGGAATAGTTCTTGTTTTTCACCCAGTTCTGCATCAGAGATGGACACATCTAAGCCACGGAAGATACATTTTTTTAAATATCTGCATTCTGAGTCTCAGCAGAGCTCAGCATCTCCTTTCTGCCTGTCCCTATCTCCTGTGTCAAAGGAATCGATGATTTTTTGCTGCCTTCCTCAACCCTGAAATATCCCTGGGGAATATGAGGCCAGAGCATGCAACCATCTCACTGCTGACTGAGCTTCCCTGACGTTGCCTCTGAATGATTACATCCCATTTCTAACCTCCTTTTCTATTGATTTTCATGGTAAACCAACATAATTCAGCTGATACATATTTTTAGTTTCCCTCACCACTGATGAATTCTAACATCCTCTCTCTACGCTCTTTTTTTCTAAAAAAACCCCCTCGATGGCTTGGAGAGAAAAGGATGCCCTTGTAGAGGTGAAAATGTTGTCCAGCCTGGTTGAACGCAGCGGTGGGTATGGCCCAGCCCTCTAGGAGCACTCCACGCTTGCTACACGACTGGTAATAATTTTGTGATCAGCCTGTGACTGTTCCAAAAAGCAGGAACAAATGAGTTAAATCACAAATCTAGCACACTTCCTATCCCATCTATTCCCAAAGAATAGCACGTCAGCAGTGCCAGAAGACACATGGCTGATAAGTTACTAATAAATTCATTGTGTTGCTTAATTTTAATGGGCTAATAAAAACAATCCTCTTCTTTTAACAGTGTGCAACTTGTGTGAAAAGAAACGGTAGAGTTTGGGAAAATGTTTTATACTTGAACTGGAGGAATGGTCATTGTAAGAGTCATTAATTGCTATAATTTAGCTTTAATCAAGTATCGATTGCATTTATACCAGATGAGAGAGCAGCGTACCGTGTGCTGGCGGCTGCTGAGCTGCACAGTTAACGGGGAATCACTAGAGGTCACTTTCATTCCACCTAAAGGAACAAATCCTAAAAGGTCTGAGGTTTTGTTCCTGCTTTTGCTTTTTCGGTGAGATATTTTGAAAAAGCAAACCCTTTGTGCACATGTGTATAGTACTTGTTTATAGAATCTCTTTGGGATGAATTTTATTCTGGTGTAAAGAGTAAAACTTTAAAGAAGTTTGTAAAGCTGTGCCTATGTTCATCAAGAGGAAATCTGGCCCTGAGTTTCTTTTTTAATATGAAGCAGCTTCCATTGGATTTGATATTCATGATAACAGATGTCATTATTTAAATCTCAATAAATAGTTCTGTCCTGTCAGGGTCCTTATAAACAGGAAAAGAATAGCTCCAATGTATGAATCTGAAAGAAGATTATTTTAGTTTTGCTGCTTATTCTGTTACACCAAAAGGTGAAATAATATTTAGGCATGTTTCATTCTCAGCTTCAGTTGATAACCAAAGTGCAGACATTTCCTCAACGAGAGAAGGAAAAAACCCTAAACACCTTGTGATCAGGTGAAATCTCTTCCTGCTGCAAAGAGCAACTCCAAGGGGATCCCAAACCTGATTTATTATCTTTGTGAAGTGAAAATTGAGAACCTATAGCATGAAATCCAACTTATCTTTTATTTTGGACATCTGAGCTTGATTGGGCCCTATCCTGACGGCTCCTCTTGCTGTGGGGTCACAAGTACCTGAGCCCCAGGTGAGGAACCCGTGCAGCAGCTCTCTCTGAAATGGCACTGAGGCAGGACCCCAAGCGCTGGTGAGTACCAGCCGCATCCCTCCATGGTGGCACCACCAGCTCTGTGCCAAGGTGCTCAGCACTGACAAAAGCAAGGCACTAACTGGAAATGCAAATGGTTCAGAAAGGCTTGTCTCATGTCCTGTGCTCAGTACAGAGAACACCTGCCCTTGTGCTTGGGAACCAAACCTCTCCCAGAGGTGACAAACAGCCCTGCACATCATAGCACTAGTTGCACTGACCAGGACACTTTCTCTGGATGAGCACTTTCACATCCACACACCACAAAATAAGGGACGGACTGACTCCGTGGTGTCTCCGTGAGTAACTGGGGAGCAGCAGACAGGAGAGCTGTAGGCTGTTCTTCCTCTGTCTGATGCCTGGGACAGGTCCTGGAGTCAGGGCTGAGTCACCATGACCGAGCGCCGGTGCGCAGACCCGGTTGTGTCACGCCCACACCCAGCTGCTTGTGACTTTTCCTGTCCTTCCCAAGAGTTGCCCAAAAACTGGACTTCAGGTTACTGAGATCCCAGAAAGTCTCAAGCAAGAAGTCAGCGTTGCGTGGTTGTCAGGACAAGCCTCCATCCACACCTCCTCACCCTGGAGAGTGAATGGTCTTGTTTTCTTGTTTTCTCTCCTAGAAACACACTGCTTCTTGCCTTTGACAGTGCGCAGATTAAGGGCAATTTCTTTCCAGAGACAGCTCTCCATGTGTTCCATGGTGCTTCTCTGCAGTTTCTTATCCCCATGGCACTGCCTGTCCCCCGCCAGATCACATTAAGCAACGTGACAAGCACCTCTCCCATGAGCATCTATCTCTTCTCCCTTCCTTCCCCTGGGGGAAAATTGAGTGGGAATAGTTTTAATTAACTACGCTGTACGTGCGTGGTGTTTATACCAACGCAGGCAAGGCTGAACAGGCGTGCCTCTCTCTTGGAAAGAGAGGCGCTGAGGTTTGTGGCTGCTCTGAAGTGCTGAGCTCGTCCCACAGCAGAGGACCAGCCCCAGAGAAAGCCTTGGCTTTGGACTACACTGGGTTTACCCCAGCGTGGTTGCAGAAGGGGGTGAATATGTCAACATCCAGAGCTCTGTCACTCTTTAGAGGTATGGAAAGCCTATATGACCTGCACTAGGACCACTGCATGAGTCAAGCATGTCCCAAGTGTAACCTAGCACCCCATGGGGAGCCTCAGCAGAAAACAGAGACCTGGAAGTGACATTTTGGGAAGCATTCAGCTGTAGGTTAGGACACTTACTTTCAGATTTATAATTGCAGGTATCTGAGTGAGCTCTTGGTGTCTCCCACATTAGTCCATGGAGATACTGTCCACTCAGACCCTTCCGGCCAGCCAGTGGGTACCTACTTTAGAGGAAACCAAACTGCCCTCCAGACCTCTCCGGCCGCATGAAGAGACAGATGAAAACATAAACAGAAGGAAAATCATGTCTTAGGCTTGAGCTGGCTCCTAGCTTGTGGTTCCTCCTTGTGACTTGCCTGTATAATGCAAAATTTAATATCATGTAAAAAGCCTGCTGCCAGCTTTTCCAAAGATATTTGGAATGCACTTTAAAAATCCCATGGGAAACATGCATATTTCATATATGAAGTTGCCTAACACTGGCAGTTGTGAGACATTTAAACTCAAACACAATGTGTTAACCAACGTATAAATAAGAGGGCATTCAAATAGGCTGCCATGTAAAGATTCTGGATTGTCCTTGGGTTTCGCCGTGTACATCCAGGAGATCCCTCAGAGTGACACACAGGCAGTAGATGATATCTGAATTTCTGTGTTTCTCATCATGTAGACCTCAGAAAGTTATCCTCAGAGCCATTTTTCTGCACATCTCTGATGAAGGGAGATAGACAACAAGCTACTCACTCAAATTCAGAAGAAACCCCATCAAAGGGGAAAGGACCAAACCTGGTCCACTCAAAGCACAGCATCGTTCTGGCAACCTGTATGTCTGTAAGAAGGGATTTTTTTAGTGCTTTCTCCTTCAGCTGCCGTTCCTACAGCTATTTATAGTTTCACTTCATAACCAGTGGTTAATATTTTCAAAGTAGTCTAGCATGTGGTCACCCACACAGAAAATGTGGCTGACTCTCCTATGCTGCCTAAAAAGTGTTGCCCACAATGTTCAGGATCTTTCTACACGGGCTTGTGGGGATTTGCTGGCAGACATTAGGGAAGATGCCCTGCTGCCTTGGGAAGGAGGTCTTGCAGAGGCCACTGCGCTCTGCAAGGCTGTATGTGAGCTTGCAAAGCTGCTACCTTCTCCTGAATATGCCCCGCATCGGGATTTCATGCATTTATTTTATTTTTTCCTACTGAACTTAACCTCCTCTTTTCAAAGTGCGGCTGCACGCTCCTGAATACATGAGTTAAACCTTATTGCACTCCAGGTCAAAGAGTAGCATTTCATGCCTTCTCCTGCGCAGTTGTGTAGTGACAAAGTTCCTGGTGACTTAAGTGGGAGGGAGGCTGAGTCCTGGGAGACAGAACTTAATTGAGTGTAATACCACAGGGCACGTAAAGTAGGACAACACAGCCTGACCTCATTTTGCCCATACGTAACCTTACTGACATCAGTGGGAGCTGCACATATGCAGTCAGGAGACGACATTTGCCCACTCTTGGCTGCTCTAGGAAATTCCTGCTTGCCTGATAATTTTATTATTTAATCATGCAATATGAAAGCGAGGGATACACCAAGTAAAGCTGAGCAAACACAGCTCCTTGCCTGTTTGAAGTTTGGAAAGACTCCTTTTGATGCTGGTGGTTGTTGGATTGAGCCCACAGTACACAGTGATTCATAATCATTTTCCTCAATGAAAGCAACCAGGTTGATTTGTTGTTATTTGTGGGATCACATGATTCATTATTTGCAAATATTCGAATGGCAGTCGACTTTCTGATGCCTGTGAACCCCGTAGCTTCCACCAGTGCTAGCACCAAATGGTTATTCATACAAATACTGTGCCAGAACAGACTTGTTTGACACTGCACACGTATTACGCTCCTGTTTCTAGAAAAACTTCACAGCGTCGAAAGGGCATCATTTGGCAGAGCCAACAAAGCTTGCACCAAAACAGTGAGTATTCCAAGAGAATTGCTCATGAGCAATCCCAAGACTAATTTATTTGCATACATCACAGTCTAATAATTAAAAACAGTGCTTACTGCTGTAGAAAACAGGATTGACTTACAGCAAAGAGGCTAGCTGGGCGAGCAGTGCTTTAGCTGTCTGCTCAGAGCAGGCTGCGGAAGAAGAGCTCACCAGACCTCTGAACACCTCAGATTTTGAACCTGGTATTTCTTAAAACATACCTTGTCTTAATTCTTGGGTTTCTTTCCTCCCAGAAGAAAAGCAAAGAGAACATAAGGGGAGATTCTTGGTAGGTGGAACATGATACTGCAATATTTAGACAAAGTGCAAGCTCTTTTAAAAATGCCAGTTACCTGGGGAGGCGATGGCTCTTTGTCCTTGGAGATACATGGGGACAGACAGGAGATGGCCTCTAGAAGCCTACTTTAAGCTGGCCCCATATGGGCCAGGGATGGATTGGTCAGTGGACCACCAGAGACCCCTTCCAACATAAACGGTTTGAAAAAAACATATTTTAATTCTCCAAACTGGCCAAAGACAGAGCTACACCCTGCCTGTAAAATAAACTTTTCCCATGCAGTGAAACCCTATGGCAGGTCTGTGACACAGTGCCTGTGTGTGAGGATATCAAAAAGATGCTGCTGTAATTGCATACAGATTTATCATCCGTTCCCTTGTAGTAAATGCTGTCAAAAGATTCAAGACTTGGAACAACACGGCGTTCCCAAGTATATTTTTCCTGTGAATATTTTCCTGTGTCTCCCTTTTCAAGAGAGACATCGTGGTGTCCCAGAGAACCAGACAAACATTGCCCCAGCGATGGGGTGAGGATGAGGTCCCTGTGCCGGGGCCGAACGAGCTGGGCAGAGCTGCACAAAACACACAGGGGTCCCACAGCATCCCTGCTCCCCTACTCACGTCCGATCCCTCCTGCCCTTTGGCAGCAGCCAGATGTGAGTTTGGTGGCCAGGGGACTCTCTACGGTCACGCCACACAGAGCATCCCTTGTCACCTCTGCTCCTCGGTAATAGGAACGGACATTTGTTTACACCAAACTGAGCAAATCTGATATTTATTTCACATTTAGGTCACAGGACATCAAAACAAATACTTTTACCCCAAACAGATTTCCTGACCTTGTGGTTTCACTCTTGATTTGTAGCAATAGTTGTCCGAAGAGCTGGTTTGCTCTCACTAAAAAATGGAAGGAGAGGTTACACAGGGTCCTGCACTGGGCTTTGAGGTAACAGGACAACTCCCTCTGAACCCGGGTCCTCCCTGGATGTATTAAAAATTTTATTTAACAATCTTGGCTTAAACAGTTCCTGAGGACCTCACCCTACTCCCACCAAAATCTAAGACAATTGCATCACTTGTAGTGGTGTGCTTTTAAAGATTATTTTTTCCTTTCAGCTTGTATAGGCCAAGGATCGCATTAACACTGCTCCATTGAAAGCTCTGAAATGTTCTGTACATGAAAAACAGAACCTTTTTTCAGTAAAGTTTGCACTAGTTTTAAGGTAGAAACTGCTGAAGAGAGAATTTCAAAAGCATAGGGAATCTAGAGGTCCCTTATGACTTGCAGTAATGAGTAAAATAAAATGCTCTGTCTGATTTCCTTCCCCCTGTAATTGAAATAGATGTCATACTGAAGAAGCAAAACTGCTGCCCAATTATCACCCAACTGAGCTGATTTACATCTCCTGCTCAAACTTGGTGCGATGTGAAATGCTCAGGAAAGCCAACGTGAACATATTTTTAGCCTGATAGGATATGCTGAGCTCTTAATATAGGTATAATAATATTATATATGTATACATATATGTGCATATGTATATATATGTAAAGGTATAACTAAGCAAACTTTCATATGTTAAGTCACAAAGAGCTGCTGGAAATGGCATGGCCTGGCTACCTGTCTGTGAAAATCCTGGTTTACTCTAGTGCTTGGCTTGGATTTTAGTTGCGCTGTGAACATGATCCTCTTTTACTGGTGCGTGCAAACTTCCCTTTGGTTGATTTGCCTGGCATTTGAGCACAAGGGCACTGCGTGAAAGACCAATCAGACACACACAAACTAGCCTCAGTCTCATTAGGGTACCTCTCATGTTGGCTTGGGTGGGGGAGGCTTGGGAGGACAGGCAGCCGTTGGTGGGGTGACCTTCAGGGCCTTTTTGTCTCCCCATGAAACCCTGCCAAATGAGTTGGCTTTGCAGAGCCATGCAGTATTTCACAGGTAAATGACAGACTGTCTACGTGGCTCTAGATGGGAGGAGAGAGAGGTTGCCACCATCACATGAAGCAGCATGGGTACAATTCCTGACGTGTTTGAAGGGTCCTGTGCCAAATCCCACAAGACCAAGCGCCAGGCTCCCCACACTCCTTTTCAGTGTCACGGAGGAAAACCATGCTGAGAGTGTGCAGTAGGAATGCTGCCACATAACAGACATTTCAGGAAGTCTCTGTAATTTCTTTAATTATTCAGACAACAGAGCACAAGGATAATAGCTTCAAGTACATTCTTATACATTATTTTAACAGTAATAGATATGTATTTAGTCATAAACTATTCTGTAGCCACCACTATGTGTACATTTTATACAAACTATTGCCATACTTGGACCCTGAAAATGGACGGTGACATCTCCTTGATGTTTTGCACAATGTTATGATAGAACATCCTTCATACGAGTAGCTATAAGTTGGGTTGGTCCATCTAACACAGCACTGCTAATGCATTACCACGGTGATCCAGATGTGAGGCGTCGAAGGAAGAGATGTAATAAGTATATGGTGAGAGGAGGCATAGAGTCATTGGAATTACATGCGATGGAGAACATGGCATAGCATCCCTTTGCTTGGTGAAACAGGTTGATCCTAATGTAACACAGTATTTTAGCATTTCTCACACCACAAAACTCTGAGCTCATCTTGGCCTCTCGGTGAAGATTAAATGTGGCAATGTCTGATATGGTCCCTACCGGGGCACATACCCTACCCTGACACAAGCGTCAGATCTGGTCTAATGGGTCTACTTCATCTCAGCTACAGCTCAGACTGAAGTCCTCAAGCCAATGGATTTAAATTTGACCACTGACAACTCTAAACACCTCCTCCACCTGACCTCTGGACAAGGTAGGGTCCAATGAGGTAATTTTTTGAGTGTAAAGGCTTTACAGAATGCCCACCACCATTCAGAAACAGGGATAAAAGAGCTCAGATGCCCAGACATTGCCATACAAAGGCCAGACTCTTACAGCAGAGACTCATCTGTTCCAAAATCACATATTGACATGCCCCAAACAAGCCCTGTTTGCAGCCCCCAATGCACCAGCAGCCCCCAAAGCCACGGAGAAGCAGAGTCCGAGCTGGGATGGGTAGCAGGTCCCCAGCACCCACCAGACAGTCCACAGTCCCCCATGTTGTCCCACACTGTGTGGGCATTAGGGTGGCTTGGTTCCTATCCCATCCACATGGATGCTGCAGTATGCCGGCAGTCGCACTGAAGTCTCACCACCCTGGCCATGTCCAAGCTTTGGAGGGTGGAAGTGGCTCTGGTCTAGAAGCTGCTGGGAAGGAGAGATGACATCCATCTGACAGGGCTTGACACGACGGTGCTCATGCCCAGGTCTCAGCCACCAGCTCTTGCCACCTCTTTGGAAGCTCCCAGGCTTTCAGCATGGAAGAGCAAGGTCTATGCTCTTTGGAGGTGGCCCCAGGCAGGGACATCACAAGAAGCCACGTGGAGCTGTTGTCCATCCCAACAGAGGATGTGGCCACATCTCTGGAGCAAAAGGCTGCCCGATGGACGAACATCCTAAACTGAAGAGTAATGGAAACTGAAGAAAAGGTGAGAAGACATTCAAGGAAAGCTCCCTTCCGGCACGGTCCTGTTGCAGATGCGCACACACACGCACACACCATGTTTTGCAAAATTTTAAAAGGGATCCTGGAAACCCTTCAGAGAGGAGCACGCGGTGCAGCAGAACCTCACTCATCGACACTCACCAAGGACGAGCCCCTTGGAGGGGCTTGGGGCTGGGACCAGGCAGGGGGTGCAGCACTGGCCCCTAAAACACATCTCCAATACCCATTGATGGCTTGGGATGGACTCTGATGTGTTACAGCTAAGGACTGTCTCTTGGAACAAATGAACAAGTTTTTATCCCTTTTATTTCTTTTGTTCTTTTCTTGGTGGCCCCAAGCCCTGCATTGTTACTCAGGCAAGGAGACTGGTGAAATGTCGTGCCCATCTCCTTCTTCCAGCATCAGCCACGTGGATCCCAGTTAATCCACCAAAGTCAGTGTCTTTCCCCCAGGTTTCCACCTTCTGGGCAATGAAATTAAAGATGATTAAAATCCCAGCGCTGCCTTGAGACGAAGGCGGCTGCCTGCCTTCAGATTAATGTGCTTCAAAGGGCACACTTGATTTAAAGCCTTAAAAAATCAATCTTAAGAGCCTTCGGTGGTCTCCAGACCAGACCAGGAGGTGGACACAAAGCTGGAGCTGGAAGAGCGAGAGCGCAAACGGGGAGCCAGGGCGGAGGGAAACAGCAATCTCCCAGTCGCTCATGCGAATAAGTGAGGTTCTACTGTTAGTGCAGGAGATTCCAGGTTACGTGTGGATGTGATGGGTTTGTTTCCTTAATTAAAGCACCAAAATAAAAAGTTATAAACAACACATCTAAATAAAATAATGGGCACTCTTTTAGGCATCATGTTTCCTAAACCAATAAGCAAAAAGGACAAAAAATAAAAATGGGATGCACCAGGAACTCTTAGTTATTATATACTAACCAGACTGTGCATGGCACATTTTATTTCTATAAAACTATTAAAACTATTACAAAATATTCAAAAATACATTTTAGTAAATTTACAGCGGTTATTTCTCAATTTATTAATGCAAAACATCCTTTTCTCCCCTCTGTACAAACTACCGTCTCCATCATCACAGAATTGCCGCCATGTGCGCTTTTTAAAAAATATTATTTTCTAATAAATTTTTTTGAAGTTAAAAATAAGAAAGCTTCTTACGGCTTTTGCAAATAAAAAGTTTGTGTAACAGTCTTGACTTCCATGAACGTGGCCAAATGGTGTTTTTACAAAGCAAAACATGGAAAACAATACAGGAAATGACGTTACATTTGAAACTATTTAAATTAAAATAATATATTCTCATATTTTACACTATTTCAAAAAACGAAATGTGATTCAGTTAAGTATTGATCTCTCAAAAAAATCTAATTTACAATTCTGTGTATAAAAATATAATTTACGGACCCCCATGAAGTTTGTCCTTTTTGTGTGTGTGTTTGTTTGTTTGCTTGTTTTTTAGACTTGCTGAAATGAAGGAGCAATGTAATGGAGAGATGGGAAAGTACTGAATTTTGCTTTCTGAAAGTCAGGACACACGTGACATGTAGAAAAATAGACTCTGCGCAGTTTCGTTTGGCCTCACAAAATAATTTTTTCCCCTGTGAGTACAGTTCACATGATAATAAATTATCAAAGAAACTATTTAAGGCTTTTGAAGGTCCGGTTCATATCATTTAAAACATCTATTCAAAATACCAAAGAAATAAATATCCAGGAGAGGAGGAAAAAAAACAAAAACAAAAACAACAAGCAAAACAAAAGAACAAATAAAAATATATATATATATTT